>NC_140988.1:278183844-278433844 GCF_052327205.1 Somniosus microcephalus | reverse complement strand
AATATGCCTATGACACTCCCCTAATCATAAGCTTTCTTTTGATATAACATATGTGTAGGTACGCTCTATAACTTTTGAGTGATGCCCCGGACGGACAGACAGACAGACAGACAGACAGACAGACAGACACCACGATCCTTTTATATAGATAGATAGATGAGCCATGGCAAGTTCATACCCAACAAAACAAAAAATGCTGGAAACACTCAGCAGGTCAGGCAGTATCTGTGGAGAGAACAGAAGTCAATGTTTCGGGTATAAATGCTTCCTCAGAGCTGGGTTATTACGAATGAACTGTCCCCATCCCAAGCATCAACCCACTCCTTCCCTCCATGCCTAGAAACACCTGCACTCCCATTCCCAGAACCTACTGTCAGAGAGAAAATAGGAGCTATAGTTAAGATCTGAAGTTACTAAGGTTAATCTGAAGGTCAGATGTAATATTTGACTTCAATTTACTTAATATCTTAACTAATCTCATTGAAACTTATAAAATTCTAACAGGAGTAGAATCTCATTGAAACTTATAAAATTCTAACAGGACTAGACAGACTAGATGCAGGAAGGATGTTCCCAATGGCGGGGGAGTCCAGAACCAGGGGTCACAGTCTAAGGATAAGGAGATAAGGGGTAAGCCATTTAGGACAGAGATGAGGAGGAATTTCTTCACCCAGAGAGTGGTGACCCTGTGGAATTCTCTACCACAGAAGGCAGTTGAGGTCAATTCATTAAATATATTAAAGAAGGAGTTAGATATATTTTTTAAGGCTAAAGGGATCAAGGGATATGGGGAGAGAGCAGGGACAGGGTACTGAATTTGGATGATCAGCCATGATCTCATTAAATGGCGGAGCAGGCTCGAGGGGCCGAATGGCCTACTCCTGCTCCTATCTTCTATGTTTCTATGTTACCTTCTATTCTCCTTCTGGTAGTAGGTGCTGGCAATGTAGGTATGCAGACATTCCCCGCTGATGGGGGAAATAGGGGGTTCATGCTTGGGGGAGTAACCACCCCCCTTGTCGGAACACTACTGATGGGCTGGTCTGCACCCTTGGTGTTGATCTGCCTTTTTTTTATTCCACCAGAATTCCGGTCCACTGGAGCCGGTTTTCCATGGCTCCGTTTCTACCTCTCCTCCTTTAGATATTCACACACTCTCTATGTCTCGTATATGTCTTTTATTTCTTTGATTTCTCTCATTATTCCTCCTTTTGTCTCATGTGAGTATCACTCCTGCCATTTAACCATCTCTTAAGTATTTTACATAAGAACATAAGAAATAGGAGCAGGAGTAGGCCATTCGGCCCTTCTCGCCTGCTCCGCCATTTAATAAGTTCATGGCTGATCTTCTACTTCAACTCCACCTTCCCGCACTATCCCCATATCTCTTGATTCCCTGAATATCCATAAATTTACAGGGCATTCTATTTCCTTTCCTGTGTGTGGTCGTTGTGATTTTTACCATCCCCGTTCCTTTTTAAATGCTGTTCATCTGTAACATCTTCCATTTCTGAGGAAGGGTTTATACCCAAAACATTGACTTCTGTTCTGTCTGCAGATGCTATCTGACTTGCTGAGTGTTTGCAGCATTTTCTATTTTTGTTTCGAATTTCCAGAATCAGCAGTATTTTGCTTTTTGTTCAGCCTGAAATGAAATCTGTTGCATCAGTTTACAAAGGTGTTGATACCAGGAGGATTGTGGTTAATTAATTCAAGTAGTTTGTCAGAAAATAGTGCTGTGAGATTATGTGATTCCCGTTCATCCCTGGAATTCAGTTAGAGAAGGTTATTTTTCAAGAACAGCTTGATGTCTTTAATGCAAATAAACAAAAATTGTCCATCACACAACCATAGCAGAACAGTATTTCCGGTCTCAATATCGAGTTCAACAATTTCAGATCATAACCTCGGCCCCTATTTCATTTTCACTTATATTTTTCCACTCCTTTCCTTTCCCCCCCCCCCCTTTCCTTTTGTTTCTCTCTCACACCTGGCAGCTATCTTTTGCCCTGCTAGTACACTTTACACCCAATCACAGCCTATTACCATCTCGTCTAGCTTCTAATCTCTTTTACTTCTTTTGGTTCTTTTATTCTTTTGTCCGATCGCAGCCCTGCCTTCGATCTAGTTCCTTTTCTCTCCAGTTTTGAAGAAGGGTCAAACCCGAAACGTCAACTCAAATTTCTCTCCACGGATGTTGCCTGACTTGCTGAGTTTTTCCAGCATTTTCTGTTGTTATTTAGTATTTCTACAGTCTGTGCTACTAGACAACTTTGATAAGTGAGGGTTTAGAAACACATATATACTCATAAAGTCACTTGACATGAAGTCCTCCCACCTGCTGAATTCTAGTCTTGCAGCTATTCCAGACTGATAATTAATGACTTACTTCAGGATAGGGCCTTGCAATTGTCTTGCTGAGTTTTCATTTACAAATGATTATGGGATGCATTTTTTTTTAAAGTGCTAATTTAAAAAAAAGTAAATTAGATACAAGGCTGCATTTTACTAGCTGAATTGTAGAGGAAGTGTGTTATGGTAGAGTATACCTGTAACATCACTTGTAGTATCTGTCTTCCTGTATTCCTACCACACAGGTTCCTTTTTGTCACTTTCAAATTTTGTGATGTCATTGAAGACCAATCAGAAGCCTGCATTGTCTGTGTGACCAGACGCTCTGACTATCATGAGGACTTCTCACTGGCTGTCATTTATAACATCCGAAAGTCTGAGGTTGACTCCCAACATCCTGTAAGGGTATATGTCCATATGGTATCACGAGCTTCACAAGCATAAAGAGCACAATTTAAAATTGGGTTTCTACTTTTTCTTAGTTAAAGAAAGAAATTAGCTGTTCGGAAGTTTATGGTTCCAACCTTTGATTATTTAGTATCGTCTCAAGGAACCCTGCTTATTTAATGTCTCACAGCTTAGTTGTGTATACGTGTATGTGGAATACTTAAGCTGACACTTTGTAAATCGAGCTAAGAACTTTCAACCTTCTTCTTAGAACAAATTTTGGATTTAGACGTATCTGTGCTGTTTTTGTAGAGCATCACTTGGGAAGTGAACAGCAGCTTTTCCCCTGACAATAAGCTGTCCTGATTTGAAACTAGAGAAATTCACTGTTGGTTTACCTCTCCCAAGAGCCAGTGTTGTAACTGTTTATCAATTCTACCTCTCGAATGTTGCAGAACCAGCCTTTTGGGTTCATGGGTTGCACAGTTGTGATATGGCTCAGTTTCTTTTCTTGGTTACCCTCCCTCCCCCTGCCCAGTTATTGTCGATGTTTTCTGAACATGCTAGTATGTCCCTGATAAGAGCACCTTGTGCTAAGAAAATGGTTCCTCTATCCCAGACTTGAAACCAAACCCTTAATACAAGCGCTTGTACTGATCCCAGTTGGGGAATGATATGACCTGTGGGTGTTCAGCAGCTAAAACCTTTCAATAAAACAAAATCAAAATACTGAGAGTGCTGGAAATCTGAAATTTAAAAAAAGTGCTGGAAACACTCAGCAGGTCAGGCAGCATCAGTGGAGAGAGAAACAGAGTTAATGGGGGCGATTTTGTGAATGGGGGTGCGTTGGAGGCAGGACTGCTGCTTGTCGGGCCGATGACCCGCCTCCATTGATTTGTGGCCAACTCATGCTATTTTCCCTTGATTGACTTTGTTAAGCCTGCCCAGCGGGCTTAGCAGGCCAATTAAGGGAAAGCTGGTTGCAGAGAACATCAACATATGACGTTTCATCTCAGATGAATTGTCATCGTTTGACAGCTCTGCGAGGCTGTCAAACAGTGACATTCTCTGCAGTTTGATGAGGTCTTGCATTCAAGACCTCATCAAACTTCCTTCTTTTACAGAAATGAGATGGTTGTTGCACCTGAGAATGCAACGGCCATCTCTCATCTGCAACATGGAGGTCCGAGACTCTCCGCATACAAACCGACTGAAGCCTGCAGAAAGAAACAATGGTAAGTACACTTTTAAAAACACTTTGCACTTACCTCAAATACTCACCTCTACACTCTTGCACCCATCACTTACCTTCACACCACACTTTTGCACCCCCCACCCGACCCCGCAGACCCACTACTCGCCTCGCTGAGCTGGCGGGTTTTGGAGCCTTCGGGAAGCCCGCACTTGTGAGGGCAAAAAAGGGATAATCCTATTTTCTGCCTGTTAACTACCTGTTAACAGGCAGTTAATAGGCTTTGATCCCTTCCCGCCTCCAAGGAGGCAGGCCCTGCTGCAGGACGGCTACCCGCCTCCTAGGAAGATGGCATGGTTGGGCACTGCCCCCAGTTTCTGCCATTTTCCCGGCAGTCCCGCCTCCATACCCGCCTCCCCAGGGCTGGCAAAATTGCCCCCAACGTTTCAGGTTGATGACCTTTCATTAGTTCTGATGAAAGCTAAATTCTTTTGCCCAGTTCTAATAGCTTCTAGAGACTCAGAACACTAAATGGGAACAGGAAAAAGTTGTGGATTAGTCCAGCTGTAACAGCAGGTTAGAGAGGATGCAAATGTAGAATTGCTCTACTGAGTTCCAAAGGAATCACGTGCACTCAATCATTGGATCTGCCTGTACAGATTGGTGGAGTTACCCCATCTATACCAAGTATTTATTTATATTATTGCACTTTTTCAATTAAATACACTTATTGCACATATCAGACATAGGACATGCACATGATGTGTGCATTGGGAATGTGCAAACATTTGTGAAAGCATTCTTTGTACATTTTGTTTACAGTGCCTAATGCAAACGAACAGTGCTAGTGGGTAGTGTAAGAGGGGACAAATGGTGGATTGTAAGTAGATTTTGGGGCACAAATAAGTTACCAATTATATTGGCTATGTGCCTGCATGAATTGGAATCAGCGCTAGAGTGCAATCTACCCATAGAGTGAGCCAGAACTCATAGTTCACATGATTTATAGGGCCAAATGATTGGAGTTGGTACAAATTCATTCTTATGAAGGATGTATACTGTTTGGCACTACTGCAGTAGGAGGGTTTTGCAAAGTGTGTTCAAACAATAAGATGGAGAAGTTGCAGTGCTGCTGAAGAATTCTGTCTTTAAAGTAGCAACTCAGTCTAAATTGTTTTTATAAAACTGTAGCATGTATAGAAAGATAATCTTCCCCCCTCAGCAAGTGTTGCCTTTAACTAACCAGCCCCATTATCAGGGCGCCCATTTCAAAAACTGCTCCTGGTTGCAGGAGCAATAGTCCCATCACAACAGTCCCACCTCAGTGTTTGGCTAATTCTGAACAATCTCAGTAATCCATAAACCAGTGCCCTCACAAACTGTATGGGGACACCATGTAGGAGAAAATCATGCTTTGCACCACAACCTGAGGGGATGAGTTCTCTTTCTGTATTAATAATTCACACCAGGAATGAGTTATGCTGGATAAGTGACAGCCAAAGTTGCACAAACTACTCCCTACAGCAAGCCCACACTCTCTACCCTCGGGCCCAGTCTTCACAAACTAAAATCAAGGCCTAGAAATTCAGTATAGCCACTTTTGGGGCGGTAAAGTCGGGCGGTCGCTAAAGTTAGCGCCCGCCGGAAAGTGCAGGTCAGTTCGCCGAAATTCAGTAGATTTGGCCAAGAGTTTGGGCGAGCGCTGAAACTGGCGTTGCACTCCTATCTTTAGGCGCTAAGCCGGCGGTGCGGACTGATAACGCCGAGGCCGGGCGCAGCGCAGGTGCGGTCATGTTTTGATTGACAGCAGACACCCTGACGCCAGCCAGCTCTTAAAGGGGGAAGGGTCGACTTGGTCTGCAGCCACGCCATGGATAGTGGAGCCCTGCAGCTAGGCCTGAACACTGCTGGTGGACCCAAATAGCGCCTGAAGCCATGGAAAAGGCCTGTGAACGAGCGCAGCGCTTCTCCCAGCATGCTTTGAGGGTGCTGGTTAGGGGGTTGGAAAGGTACAAAGAGATCTTGTGCCCGGACAGTGGCAAGAAGGCTCCCAGGAGGCAGTACAGGAGAGCCTGGAGGAAAATCGCCCACAGGGTGTCAGTCAACAGCGATGTCCCCAGGACTGGTGACCAATGCCGCAAGAAGTACAACGACCTCACTCGGATGGTCAAGGTGAGTACCCTTTCCAGTGTCCTCCTCATCCTTGCATGTGCACCTCACATTATGGGCAAAGGGACCTCAAAGGCCTAATGGCCAGCCCTCCTCCCGCAGCTATGGCACTGGCATGATCCTCAATAGCACTTTCTGCACTTAACACACTGGCCAAGCTATTCGACCATGGGAGGCAGTGCACACAACAACAGGGCACCACACTGGCCAAGCTATTCGACCATGGGAGGCAGTGCACACAACAACAGGCCACCACACTGGCCAAGCTATTCCACCATGGGAGGCAGTGCACACAACAACAGGGCACCACACTGGCCAAGCTATTCCACCATGGGAGGCAGTGCACACAACAACAGGCCACCACAATGTACTTAGAGGCCGTCCTTTCTCTTGCAGGCCAAGATGGCCCGGAATTTGAAGAGCCAGAATGTCACCGGGGGAGGCCGTGCCCAGTTCCAGGAGCTCAGTGAGCTGGAGGAGAGCGTGGCTCGACTCATGCGTGGCCGGGTGACTGGCCCTGTTGCCATTGGAGATGCCGACCCTGTGCTGCGACCCAATGGTAAGGACATGACCGTTTGGACCTCTCTCGTTCCCCTAGCGCATCAGATCTACATCCTTTGCCACTGTCCGACCAATGCGCTGAATGCCACCACTCATGCCTCCCTCGCTGACGCCCTGTCCTCACTCTAAAGCTACTCTTGTGCCTTCCTGCTTTCAGCTGGTGAGGAGGAGGTCCTTGAAGCTGAGAGTGCCAGTCCCTTGGAAGAGGAGGACGACGAGGACCAACAGGAAGGCGGCACATCGGGTGAAGCCTCATCCGCGCCAGGGGATGGCAATGGAGGGGAGACGTCTTGCCTGGAGGAGAGCCAGGGGGAAGTGCTGCAGGGGGGTGTAGCTCCTGGGCCCAGTGGCGTCCAGGCACATGGGAAGGGTCAGGCAGAACAGTGGCCTTCTCCCCAGAGGGGGCAAGTGTTGCAGGGGAGGCCAGATCCTGGGCCCAGTGGCGTCCAGGCACATGGGAAGGGTCGGGCAGAACGGCGGCCTTCTCCCCAGAGGGGGCAAGTGTTGCAGGGGAGGCCAGTTGCTGGGCCCAGTGGCGTCCAGGCACGTGGGAAGGGTCGGGCAGAACGGCGGCCTTCTCCCCAGAGGGAGAGTCCGGCCTCCAGTCCGGAGACGGTCCTCGCCCAGGAGGTGCGCCTCCTAGATGAAATGTCCGCGGAGTCTGAGCGCCGCCACAAGGAGTTCATGGGGGTTGTGGGACAGTTGCCTCAGGCCATTGAGTCCCTGGCTCATAGTGTGGCCGCTTTCGGGGACTCACAGGCCAGGGGTGTCGAACAACTCGCGGCAGCACAGGCCAGGGGTGTCGACCAACTCGCGGCAGCACAGGACAGGGGTCTCCAGCAACTCGCGGCAGCACAGGACAGGGGTGTCCAGCAACTCGCGGCAGCGCAGGACGCGAGTCGCGAGTTCATGAGTGGTGCCGTGCAGACACTCACTGATCTGATGCGGGCACAGACCAGGGCAGTTCGGGCACTCACTTCTGCCACACTCGCTGTGTCGCGGAAGCATCGCCAGGGCACCCACCGCCCTGCTGCAGCACAGCGGTCTGGCCTCCACCAGATTGCTGCGCTTGCTGCACTGCCAGCCCGGCCGAGTGCCAGTGTCTCTGGCGACCAGCGAGCGCCTGGCATCAGCCAGCTTGCCCCCATTGCTGCAGCCACCACTGCAACTCCCCCAGCCAAGGTGCGACGAGCTGCTGCAGAGACTGATGCTGCCCAGCCACAGCTGCAGCAGTCAGCAGCCGGCCCCTCCAGGGCCGGTCCTCGTCTAGGCCGACCCCCAAGGGCATCTGCCGTCACGCATTCTGCCCCTCAGGAGCCTTCCCCCAGCCTTGCAACACCCACAGGGCCCAGGTTGAGGTGGAGCAACAGGTCGGGCAGGGGCCGCACAAGGCTGCACAAGGACTCGCCCTCTCGGCACACCCAGTAGAGTGTGTTGGCAACGGTTTTTTTTATATGGGGGTGTTTGTGTTGTGGGGGGGGCTTATTTTGGTAAGGCCGAGGATGAAGGCCAATTGGATGGGCAAGTTTTGTTATTCCTCCCCAGGTTGTGGGAGTGAGATATTTTTGTGACTGTTTTTTGGGGGGTGTTGTCTGTTTTTCTGTTTCATGTGGGAAGGGCCCTGAGTTTGTTAAATAAAGCTTTTTATTTATTCAGCTTGTCCAGGTGTCATGTTTCCAGTGGTTGTTGCGTTAAGCGGCTGAGGGCTTGCGGAGCGGCTGCATTCAGGTGCGTTCATTGCCACAATCCATTCCCTGACAGGGGGCCTAGAAGTGTCGTTCAATAAGCCGCCGGTGGACGGCCCTTGGACCTTGTGGCTCCCTCCTGGGCTGGTACTCCTCCTCCTCCTCCTCCTCCTCCTCATGGTCCTCCTGCACGTCCTCCTGAGGTGGTGGTGCTACGTCAGGTGGCAGTGCCTGAGTCCTGCGGATAGCCAGGTTGTGCAGCATGCAGCAAACGACGACGAACTGGGAGACTCTATCCGGCGAATACTGTAGAGATCCGCCGGAGCGATCCAGGCAGCGGAACCGTTGCTTGAGGACGCCAATCGTTTGCTCTATGATGTTCCTTGTGGCTTGATGGCTTTCGTTGTATGCCTCCTCCGCAGGGGTCCTGGGCTGGGCGCGCGGAGCGGGGTCATGAGCCATGTACACAAAGGGTAGCCCTTGTCCCCAATAAGCCATCCCCTTGGTGGAGGCTGTGCCTCGAACATGTCAGCCACAGTAGTCTGGCGCAGGATAAATGCATCGTGGCTGCTTCCTGGAAAGCGGGCATTGACAGCTAGGATGCGCTGCCTGTGGTCACACACCAGCTGTACATTGAGGGAATGGTAGCCCTTCCGGTTGCGGTAATTCTCGGCATTGTCGATAGGTGCCCGCATAGCCACATGCGTGCAGTCAATGGCGCCCTGCACCATGGGGAAGTCCGCGATCCTGCCAAATCCGACTGCACGCTGCTCCTGACTCTCTAGGGTCATGGGGAAGGAGATGAATTGGTGTCTCCTCGCGAAAAGGGCATCGGTGACCTGCCGGATGCAGCGATGCGCGGCGAACTGGGAGATGTTCGCTATGTCCCCAGCAGCGGCTTGGAAGGAGCCGCTTGCATAAAAGTTCAGAGCCACCGTGACCTTCACTTCCACCGAGAGAGATGTCCTGCACATCAGCTGTGGACGCAGATCTCTGTGAAGCAGCTGGCAGATCTCTGCAACCACCTCCCTTCTGAAGCACAGCCTCTTAACACAATGCGCGGCAGTCATGGTGAGATAGGACACCTGCTGCCAGTATTCCCTGAGTGGGTAAGGCCTACGTTGCCGACGCCTGATGGCCCCTCTGCGTCTAGGCATGGCTGGCCCTCTCACACAGCATCTGCGAGCCCTTCGCACATAATGCTGGAACTGAGGGTTGGAACCCCATACAGCCCCCATAATAAACTTGCAAACAGTTAAATCACAATGATTCAAATTTCCAAGCTCTGGCCAGAAGCCAAAAATACCTCTCCTATGTTGTCCCAAATCAGTAAGCTCTGTTCCTTGGTCTCTGTCCAGAAATCCAAAGCACTGAAGTCATTGCAGCAAAATGGCTGGGCTTTATAGGTCAGTGTAAGTGCCCTTTAATTAGCGCTCCCCGAGGCCCACAGGGCCTCTGTTGCGTTCCACTTCACAGTTCTTAACAGCGCCACGCCCACATTGGCCGGGCGCCACTGAATTTCCGGTTTGGGGCGCACAAACAGCGTTGCACGACGAAATGACGTCATAAGCTGCGCGCGCAGCTGAGCGGGCGCAAACACTTTGCGCCGGCGCTAAATGTCAACTGAAGTTGGGCGTAGGCGCAGATCGTTCTGCGCCCGGGCGCTAAGTGCCTAGCGCTGCAAATCTACCCCTCTTATGGCATTAGCGGCTGGCGAACGCAACTGAATTTCTAGGCCCAAATATCCAATTGCAGATTTCCTTAATTGGTATTGTGGACAGTGGAACAATCTACTAATTTAAAATGTAAAGTCATTTTTAAAAAGTAAGTTTCAAACAAAGTGGTGTGTATGGTATTTCAGGCAGAGCAGACTGCAGCAGTGTGCTTGTGGCCACATGCAGCCAAGCCATATTTCACAAGATGTCCACAGGAATAAGATGGATATGATAAGCTCACATTCTGTCTGTCAATCCAGCTAATACAGAAAGAGGCAGAACTCGAGGGTTAGAATTGATTTGAAACATCTATAACATAAATATTCATTTTTTTAAAGTACCCTCCAGTAAAATGAAGGTTCAGTACATCCACATTTTTTAAAAAAGAGAAATTTATCCAACGATACTTTTAACAGGAAGTATAAAAGTAATATTCAAAGCATTCGCCTTTCACCAGCCAGTTCCTTCAGTCTGACAGACATTGGCTAGCTCTTTGGCAGCTTGGCTCAAATCCCACATCCCAATTCATTTTGATGGTAAACATTAACTCCTGCAGCTCTAGGTCATCATCTTCATTGCAATTTCACCACCAAATAGGATGGAAAGTAGGGCTTTAAAGTCAGTTGACTATTTGTAATGGCAAACGTTTTGCACATTGTGGGCTCATCCAATGATAATTACTTTTGAAGTGTAGTCGCTGCTGTTCATTGCTGTTCTGTAAGGAAACCCATCAGCCAATTTGTGCACAGCAAGGACCCACAAACAGCAATAAGATAAATTACCATTTTTTAGTGATGTTGATTGAGGAATTGGTGTCAGCCAGGACACTGGGCGAACTTCCCTGTACTTCTTCATTTGGTGCCATGGGATCCTTTACACCCACCTGAATAGGCAGACGGAGCCTCTCATCTGAAAGACAGCATCTCCACAGCACTCAGTATTGCATTGTAGTATCTGCCTAGATTATGTGCTCAAGTTCCTGGAATGTTGCTTGAACCCAAGGCCTTGTAACTCAGAGGTGAGAGTGCTATCATTGGACCAAGCATGCACCCTAAGAAATAACTTGTGTTTATACAGTGCCTTTCATGTCCTCAGGATGTCCCCAAAACATTTCACAGCAGCTGAATATATGTCTTGTGTAAATTTAACATCACTGCCTTGTTTTTATATTCAATACCCCATGTATAAAATCCAGAATTCCATTTGCCTTTTTATGCATCTTTCTACCTGTGCTTCCACTTTTAATGATCTGTATGACTGCATTTTAGATCTCTCTGATCTGCACTCTGTTAAAATCTTATCATTTATGGTATACTTCGTTTCGCTGTTCTTTTTCCCAAGATGTACTACTTCACATTTCTCTGCATTGAACTCCATCTGCCACCTATCTGCCCATTCTCCTAACCTATCTTTGAGATACCTGCCTGTGTTTTATAATCTCCTTCACTCAAAATTTGCCTAATTTGTTATAATCAGTAAACCTCTATCACTCTTCTCGTGCCTGTTCAACTGTTCAAAGCATTTATGCCGCAACCACCATCCAACCAATCCAAACAAAATCTATTTAACCCCTACTATCTCATTTCAGTCCCCTAGCTGCCTCCCTGTCCATGCATTTCCTTTAATATTGATTTTAATGTATTGGCATAATACTTTCCTGAATGGTTAAAGAATTGTGCCATTGCTGGCTAGATGTATAATATGCTAATAGTATACAATTCTCATGCATAGGCTTATCTGCACAGTCCGGGCAAAATATTCTGAAGGCACAAATGACCATTCCTGTTGATGGCTGTGTCTGCCCTTTGGTGCAGTTTGCTGCAGGTGTCCTTGCAGCAGATGGCACAGCTCTACAGCTAGCTCTCTGCTGATTCAGAGTCTGAGAAGTCAGTTCCCCATGGCTGTCGCTGTTACAAGGCAATCATTGGTGGCATTTTGGTTGTTGCAGCCAATCAAAGTATGCTGGTTGTTAATTACACTGGAATACCTCTTTCATGCAGTCCAACTGAAATAGTGCGATTGGAGTGCATCTGAAGAACCATTCAGCATTGCGGTTAGTGAGGCCTTCACCGATATTTGTGCCATTGGTTCTGTTATCAGCCTCCCTTGAGAATCAGAATCTCTGCAGGCACAAATCCTCTGTCAAAGTGCCATGGGGGAACTATTGGCAGCGCTAATAAAACTATGGAAAACTAAAAAGGCAGCTGAACAATTGTCACAAAAGCTCATGAAGTGTCAGCAGAAAAAAACAAAGCTGAATAAAAATGGTGCAGAAATAGCATTCAGTGTTCACTGAATTGTCTTAGGATTATTACAAACACGTGTAGGCCATTCAGCCCCTCGAACCTCCTCTGCCATTCAATTAGATCATGGCTGATCTGTACTTCAACAACAATTACCTGCTTTTACTCCATATCTTTTGATACCCTTGCCTAATAAAAATGTCTCATGCCTCTCCACTTTTAATATTGGAGTTCTGTGCAGGAACTTCCTGCCCATTTTTTAGTCTGCTTGGTGGAAAAGTATGCAATGAATTCACTAGGTAGGGATCCAGAAAAATTTCCACCAGTGTCACACGTTTATGGGGCATAATAGAAGTAAAAATTGCTCCCATATACCAACATTTTTATAGCAAGTCTCTTATGGGGCATTTTATCGAAGCTCTTCTGAAAACCTATATATACAAAATATCCATTGCATTCTCTTTATTTGTACTCTGTGATTTTCTTCAAACGTTCAATTAAATGAATCACAGATGACCTGACCATTGCAAGTCCATGCTGACTATTCTTGGTTACTTCATGTGATTACCTCATGCCTTTCTAAGAGTGCACTAATTTCATCCTGTATTATTACGGACTCTAGGGGGCTGATTTTCTGAGTACATGCTGGTGGTGTGGAGTTGCCCATGTTTTCCTGATTTGTATGGCTAGTGGGTGACTTCCAGCCCCCCCACCTCCCCCCCCCAATTTTAGTCCTCCACTGGCTAGGGTATTGTTGTGTATGTACCTTTAAGAGAATAACTGGTCTCAGACTGCAGTACCGGCAGTGACCATCCCTGTATAAAAGGCGCTAGTAAGCCTCTGTAGTTTCAGTTTCCCTGTTGACTTCATTCAGTAAAGACTTGTTTTGTTCAACTCCTGCTGTCCGTGTCTCAATCATACACGGACATAATACTGGCGACGAGCAGATATGAACTTACCTACAGTCTGCACCACCTCCTGTGATCTATTCCTGCAGCGAAGTGAGCAGAGGTCGAGGCCAGAAGGAAGAAAGAAGCAGTAGAAACGGGCATCGACCGTGGGCATCTGCCCCTGTGTTAGCGGAGTTGAAGATTGCTGGAGAAGCTGTCGAAAGCGGGGCCTGGTTCCTGTCGACGGTGCTTCAGCTAATCGGGCTGGTGGCAGGTAGTACACTGATCCTTCCTGGGCTGCGGCGGTCGCGAACTCGAGCGGGTGGCTTGCAACGGGGCCGAACAGCGTTGTCGGGAAGAGGAGAGAGAGAGGGTGGAGCACACAGGGCGCGGCCGGTGCTACGAAGCCGGGCTGCGTATAGACCCGAGAAGAGGGAGGCAAGAGTCCCACAGGGTTGTTCCACGACGGGAAAATAACTTTAAAAAGAAATATTAAACGCGCAGGAAACCGCGAGGAGCTGCAGGTTGCAACGGAAACCGCGGAAAGCAGCGCTAGCAACAGCGGGGAAGAAGGCAAAAGCGCGGGAGGCGCCATCTTAATCAGCGGGGAAGAAGGCAAAGCGCGGGAGGCGCCATCTTAACCAGCGGGGAAGAAGGCAAAGCGCGGGGGGCGCCATTTTGTTAAATCGGGGAAGAAGGCAAAGCGTGGGAGGCGCCATTTTAGATTTTCAAGATGCCGAAGACTGGCTGTATCACTACCTTTGATAATACAAGAGAGGACTGGACCACGTATGTGGAAAGAGTCGAGGTATATTGCGAGGCAAACGAAATAGCCGATGAGAAAAAGGCATTGGTATGGCTAAACTTAATGGGCGCTAGAATGTACGGCCTATTGTGGGACCTGATTACTCCAGCCAAACCGAAGGCGAAGAGTTTTAACGAAATTGTTGCTGTCCTACAGGAACACCTAAACCCTGCACCGCTGTTGATAGCCGAAAGATTTAAATTCCACAGGAGAACTCAGCATAAAGATGAGAGCAATGCTGAGTACCTTACAGAACTACGCAAGCTATCAAAGCACTGCCAGTTCAGAGCAGGACTGGCAGATACACTACGGGACAAATTTGTCTGTGGACTCCTGAGTGAAGGAACACAGAAGAAGTTACTCTCAGAGAAAGAGCTGACGCTAGATAAGGCTTTCAGCGTGGCAGTATCGTACGAAGCAGCAGCCAGGGGAGCTGCGGAAATTCAACAAAAGCCACAGGAATACGGCACCCATGAAATGACACGGGGATTTGCAAAATGTTATCGCGCTGCGGCAGAACTAACCATGACCAGAAGGACTGCTGGTCCAAGGACAAAATATGCAGGCAATGCGGAAAGATGGGACACATTGCACGAGTTTGCAGGTCTGGGAAGAAGACCAGCGACAACATAAAGGCTACTAAGGAACCGTACAAGAAAGTACAAAAGATGACGGACAGTAGTTCCGAAGACCAGATTAGCAATAGTGAATCCGGGAACAGGAGACTAAACTGTCTCAAACTTCACAATGTAATCGCAAAAGAGGATCACCGAACCATTTGGGTCACCCTCATGATAGCAGGGTCCCAAGTTAAAATGGAATTGGATACAGGATCAGCGCTAACCGTCATGAATCGACGAGACTACGAGCGGCTATTCTCACACATACCCTTGAGAGAGACATCCATCGTCTTGACGATGTATACGGGGCAAAAAGTATACCCCAGAGGAAGAATAAGGATGCCTGTCGAATACAACGGCAAGAAAATACGGAAATTGTATCTCTACATACTGCAAAATGGTGGGCCACCATTATTGGGACGTGAATGGATCAGGAAGATAAGCTTAGATTGGCACTCCATTCATGCAATGACGGTGGACGGTAAAAAAGATGAAGACGTCACTCCTGGACGATTGTCAACAATCTTACCTAACGCCAAAGAGGTATTTCAACAAGAACTGGGCACTCTTAAAGGCGTAACCGCCTCGATAAAAATAGAAGAGAATGCAATTCCCAAGTTTTTCAAAGCAAGACCGGTACCATATGCAATTCGCCCAGCCGTCGAGGCAGAGCTGGAGAATCTGGAGAAGGCAGGCGTGTTGTCTAAGGTCGACTGGAGCGAGTGGGCGACACCCATCGTTCCTGTCATGAAGAAAACATTAAGCAATAAGTCTGAGGAGCCAAGGAAGGTTCGCATCTGTGGGGATTTCAAGGTGACGGTGAACCCAGTCCTTCACACAGTACAATATCCTCTTCCAAGGATAGAAGACATCTTCGCCTCACTGTCTGGAGGGAAGCGTTTTACAAAAATTGACCTAGCACAAGCATATTTGTAGATGGAGGTTGAAGAATCCTCTAGGAAGTATCTCATGATAAACACTCACAAAGGTCTTTACCAGTATCATCGATTGGTATTCGGAGTAGCATCGGCTCCGGCGATATGGCAAAGAGCGATGGAACAAGTCCTGCAAGGGATTCCGGGGACTCAGTGTTACTTGGACGACATCCTTGTGACAGGTGAAGATGACAGTGAACACCTTAACAACCTAGAACAGGTGCTCACTAGACTACGGGAACATGGGCTACGAGCCAACCGCCCCAAGTGTGAGTTTTTTAAGAAACAGATATCGTATTGTGGCCACGTGATTGATGAAGAGGGGTTACATAAGTACCCTGACAAAATTGAAGCGGTTGTTAAGGCCCCAGCGCCTGAAAATGTGTTGCAACTGAGGTAATTCCTCGGATTGATGAATTACTACCATAAGTTTTTGCCGAATTTGTCGACAATCCTGCACCTACTGAACGCCCTGCTACGAACGGGAGTAGCATGGAAATGGAGCAATGACTGTAAGCAGGCCTTTCAGAAGAGTAAGGACTTAATCACTTCAAGAGAAGTATTGGCTCACTACAACCCAGCACTGCCGATCAGACTGGCGTGTGATGCGTCTCCCTACGGCATTGGGGCGGTACTGTCACATAAATTCCTTGATGGTTTAGAGAGGCCGATAGCTTTTGCGTCACGCTCGTTAACTTCTGCCGAGCATAACTACGCCCAGATTGACAGAGGCCCTCAGCCTAGTGTGGGGGGTGAAGAAGTTCAATCACTACCTGCACGGTCAAAAATGTACTCTACTAACCGATCATCAACCTTTTGTCTCCATTTTCAACCCTCAGAAGGGCGTACCGATAATAACAGTGCAACGGCTGCAGAGGTGGTCCCTTTTCCTAGGGGCACACCAATATGACATTGAGTACAAAGGAACTAAACAGCATGGGAATGCTGATGGATTGTCACGCCTACCGTTGCCGACGGTGGAAGAAGAAGACCTTGCAGTGGATCCAATGGAGTTATTCCACTCGACCATAGTCGAATGTCTCCCTGTGACGAATGCAAACATAGAAAAGGAAACACGGAATGACCCGACACTATCACGGGTCTATGATTTAACAGTGAAGGGATGGCCAGCACATGGCAAACCACTGCTGCCAGCATTCTCGCCGAGAAGAGAACAGCTGTCAGTGTGCAGAGGAACCTTGATGTGTGGATCCAGAGTAGTAATTCCACCTAAGTTGACGGATAGAGTGCTCAATGAGCTTCATGAGGGTCATCTGGGTGGGGTAAAAATGAAGAATTTAGCCAGAGCATTTGTGTGGTGGCCGGGAATCGATAGAGAAATCAATGAGAATACCAAGAGCTGTGCAGGATGCCAGAAGGTCCAAAACGCCCCACCACAAGCTCCTCTACATCCATGGGAATGGCCCTCATCTCCATGGCAAAGGGTGCACATTGATTTTGCTGGTCCCTTCATGGACTCAATGTTTTTAATTGCGGTGGATGCACATTCAAAGTGGCCAGAGGTAATAAAAATGTCCTCAACCACCACGGAAAAAACTATCACAGTTTTACGAACCATATTCGCCAGGAATGGGCTGCCTGAACAGATTTGCTCTGACAATGGACCACAGTTTGTGTCTGAAGAGTTCCGGAGGTTCTTAAAGAACAATGGTGTTAAGCATTACACATCTGCCCCATATCATCCAGCCACTAATGGATTGGCCGAGAGGTTTGTTCAAACATTCAAGAAGGCTATCAAGGCAATGTGTAATGAAGATATACCCCTACAACACAAGGTGGACAACTTCTTGTTTGCCTACCGGAATGCGACACATGCGGTTACCAACCAAACTCCAGCCATGATGTTCTTCAATCGAAGACTACGATGCCGCTTGGATTTGGTTAAGCCAAACGTCCGAAGAGGTGTGGAGAACAGGCAGTTTCAGAATATGAATGAAAGGCCGACCAGGAGTTTTAAGATAGGTCAACCAGTTTTGGCCCGGGACTACCGCACTGAGAAATGGCAGCCAGGAACGATTTGTACACGGCAAGGACCTCTCATGTATACCGTGGACGTTGGAGAGAGCATTGTAAGACGCCATGCTGACCAGATTCTAGAGTCACTGGAAAACGTCAACTCCACACCACGATCTGATACACCTGGTAATGAAATCGACGTACCAATTGCAGCTACCGCAGAATCGGTGATATTGGAAGCAGATGAACCAAACAACGACATTGATCCCGACTCAACCTTGCCAGAGGAACCTGATACCCCAAAGAGGCGTTATCCAGACAGAATCAGGAAGCCTTCTCAAAGACTGAACTTATAATTGCTTAAACTTAACCAATGTATCTAGCAACCGTAATTGTGATTGTAATTAGTTATCATTTAGTTGTTAAATGAATGTTATGTACTGTTTATCTAAAAGGGGAGGAATTGTTGTGTATGTACCTTTAAGAGAATAACTGGTCTCAGACTGCAGTACCGGCAGTGACCACCCCTGTATAAAAGGCGCTAGTAAGCCTCTATAGTTTCAGTTTCCCGATTGACTCCTTTCAGTAAAGACTTGTTTTGTTCAACTCCTGCTGTCCGTGTCTCAATCATACACGGACATAATAGGTATAGCCAGAAAATTGACTGCTAGAAGTTTACCCACAACCATGGTAAGACTAACAGGTTTATAATTCCCTGGCTGATGCCTTTCCCCTTTCTTGAACAGTGTAACACATGTCACCGTCCAGTGCTGTAGCACAATTCCCATTTCCAAAGATTTTCAGTGCCCTCACTGTCTGCTCCCCAACCTCCCAGCTTCTCTCAGTGTGACGTTACAGCAGCACGCATGACAATGTTATCTGCACAGATTGCTAGATTGGAATGATAGAGCACTTCACAGATGTCTTTGAAATCTAAAGGGAAGATAACTTGAGGAACACAAGCATGGATGGTTACATGCTGTAGATATTGAATCACTTATGCAAACACAGATGAAACAGTTTGACAAATATGCATTTGTGCAACTGGCCACCATATAACTGGAACTTGACCTTCAAACCTTGATGCCACATATGATCAAATACCTCTGTTTTCAAGTGCTACATCAATAAAGTGTCCCACATAGATTTTGGTTAATGGACTTTAATAAGTCCTATTTTGTAAATTGAAACTGTGAATCATTGATTAGTTAGTCAGCAAATTGGTGTTTCCATAAAACATAGGAACAGGAGTGGGCCATTGAGCCCCTCGAGCCTGTTCCGCCATTCAATGAGATCATGGCTGACCTGCGACCTAACTCCGTATAACCCAGCTTTGGCCCATATCCCTTAATGCCTTTGGTTAACAAAAAGCTATCAATCTCCAATTTAAAATTAACAATTGACCAAGCATCAATTGCCATTTGTGGAAGAGAGTTCCAAACTTCTACCACCCTTTATGTGTAGAAGTGTTTCCTAATTTCACTCCTGAAAGGTCTGACTCTAATTTTTAGACTATGCCCCCTAGTCCTAGACTCCCCAACCAGCAGAAATAGTTTCTCTCTATCTATCCTATCTGTTCCCCTTAATATCTTGAAATGTATTGTTAATAATAGACTCTATTGTCATGCTTATAGCACTCAAAAGAAATATAGGACAACATTCTGTTGTGGACCAAGTCTAGTATTGAAAAGCTGAAAATATGAAAAAAGCTGGAGACAGTTTGGGCACCATTAAAAGGGAAATTAATATCAATAATTTTGATTGCAATCATTTTTATATGTATTAGTATATTCAGATCAGGTCTTTCCTACCGTATGAAATCTCTTTTCTTCCCAGTTTCTTCTTGTCTCCACTAACTCTGGTCAAGCAGGCTGGCATCTGCTGCAACCTGCTTCCAACCTGAAGCTGACATAGTGAGATTGCCAAATTGAATAAAGGCCTCACTTCTCAACCCCTCTTCATATTATATGTATTATGGTTCAAAGTACATGGTTGCAATATTCCTACATTTCTACCTGCAAAGCCCTTCAGCCTTTAATTGCAGAGCACTTCAACAAGGATATATTTACAGTCTTAAGATGTGAATAAATTTAACTATATTGAATTGGGCTTGTCATCTGCTTCAGTCTTTGTCCTTCTAAATCTTAATTTTGGTAAGGGCCTATTCTAATGTCATTGTAATTTTGGTTAGCTACCTGATTGGCCTTTTCCATAAACACTTGGCATCTTTCACAATAGGTTAGATCAGGAGCAGGTTCTTAAAGCCTGGCATTGGCAAGGAAAAACCACCAAGGCATCATTATTTTTCCCCATTGATATGTCATTCTGTCTTTTCTCGAGTATTGCTTTTCTCAGATGTTTCTGTCTCTTGCTCGATTCATGGCTAAGGTGATGAACACACCTCTTGCCCCTAGTCTTTGCTTTTGCTATTCTCTAATCAGGTGCTGGATGGTAAGACTCACATTTTCATTTACCCTCCCTCACTGTGTACGAGGTGACTGGCCTCTGCTGCAACCCACTATCAATTTGAAGTTGGCATAGTGAGATTGCCAAATTGAGTAAAGGCATCACTTCTCAACCCTTAAGGTAATATGTTTAACTGTAGAGCCAGACAAGTAACATAGGAAGATGGATGATTTTATAACAGTTCCACCATTGTGTGCAGATATCTCTTTTATTTGAGAAAGCTAGAGGAGTGCTGAGACCCTTAGTGCAGGACTCCACTCATTTTGAAAAGGATATGACAGAAGACAAAATAAATTACACAGAACATAAATTATGCTAAACTTGAGCTTTAAAAGCGTGCAGACCATAGGAGGAAGAAAAGACTCAGGGAGGTAAGGAGATCCAGGCTAGGGTAGGCGATGCACAGTGAATCTTTTATGTTGGGAATCAATGGGGCTCTGATCATGTTTAGCAGTACGATATTTAACATTCGTTTTTCTAACATTACTGTTAGAATGACTTCAGCTATTAGAAATTCTTTATTCAATATTGTTTATAGTCTTACACAATTTAGCTGCCTTTTTTTATTAAATTGTAATCTATTTATTTATGGTCTATTCATTTGAAGTTGATCTTTGCTGTAATTTTCTAAGCACAGTGCATTAAATGAAGGGAAATCATAGAAATCAATGACGGACAACTATATCTGCATCATTAGCACTTTCACAGCCCAGTGGTTACCAACAATGACTCTTCATTGAATCAGAGTGAATTCAGGGCTTTCTATTTTAACCCTAACTTAGGAGCTGTGCCATGTCACTATTTGAAAAACATCAGAACAGATTTTAACAAAAAACATGAGATTACATAAATACGGCCTGTACTCTGAAAATGCATGGTCAATTTTTAAAAAATATATATCCCCCATTTTTCAATTATTTTCTCCTTTTGAGATTCCACTTCCCCCCCGCTTTCTGAGGACTATATACCATTTTCTGATCCCTGTGTGCCTCAACATGCCTTTCTTTCGCCTGTTCTAATGCTTCTCCTAGGTGGAACCTGTGGACCACGATCATTAGAAGCAGTTACATAGAAGATAGGAGCAGGAGTAGGCCATTCGGCCCTTCGAGCCTGCTCCGCCATTCAATGTGATCATTGGCTGCTCCTGTGGTACAAAAGGCTTCTGGCATTGATGTGGCCCACCTGTTGTGGCAGTTTGGGAGGGAGACATGCTGGATTCATCTCTGGAACTTGTGCCTGGGCAGCCTGGAGTGCTCTGAGTAGGAAAGCTGGATACTGGGCATGTACTACCGTCCTGAGAAATAGCAGCATCCAGCCATCACTTTTTCACTGGCCCTAGGATCTGTGTGTCCAATGATCGGCGTGATGGCTCGACTAATGGCAGCTATCAGATCCTGAGAACCGGGAGAGACAGCTACCTGTATTTCATCCTTCAGTGTCTGAAATCCAGTCGGAATGCTACAATCTAATCGGCCTTCTAATGCCAGCAGGGCAGCAGTTTGGTCCCGAGTCACTTTTGAGGTGGAGGTTGGGGGGTTGCTGAGATTCAAATGAAGTGCCCACCTGCTGTATTGATGTCTTTAGTGAAGGAAAAGATTTCCTGATGAAGGCTGTAGACTCTAGAATCACAGCTGTCATCTGCTGCACATCCTCGGAGACAGATCTAGGAGCCTGCATGTTGGTCACACGTTACTCCACCACCCTTCTTTCCAGGCGAGTACCCAGGAGTTCTGACTTCCATGACACCAAAGCCAGTGGCAGGCTTTTCTGTTTCTATTGGAAGGTGGCACATCCTCAACCAATCCCCACTCTTCCCGTTTCCTCAATCTCTTTTAATCACCAAGTGATATCTCAAAGGCATGTTTTAATTACCTCTGGGTGATCTACCCATTGTGGACTCATGATTATGGCGAGCGCATGTGGAGTCAGGGGACAGAATGAATAGCAAGCTGGCTACAAAACAGAAAACAGAGAATAGGTGTTAAGGACAGCTACTCAGACTAGCAAAAGGTGGGAAGTGGTGTTCCACAGGTTTTGGTGCAGGGACCACTGTTATTCACAATTTACATTAGCAATTTGGACTCCGGAATCAGAATTACAATTTCAAAATTTGCGGATGACACCAAATTGGGGGGTAGTTAATACAAATGAAGAATGCAACAAAATACAAGAAGACATTAATAAACTTGCAGAATGAGCATTTAAATGGTAAATGAATTTCAAAACCAATACGTGTGAGGTGCTGCATTTTGGTAGGAAGAATAAGGAGGCCACATAGTGCTTGGATAATTAGTCTAAATGGGGTAGAGGGGCAAAGGTACAGATACACAAATCACTAAAAGTAGCAATGCAGGTTAATAAGGCCATTAAAAAAAGCAAACCAAGCACTAGGGTTCATTTCTAGCGCAATAGAATTGAAATGCAGGAATGTCATGTTAAACTTCCTTGGCTAGACCACACTTAGAGTACAGTGCACAATTCTGGTCTCCATATTATAAAATGGTATAGAGAGGCATTGTTGAAGGTGGAAAAAGATTCACAAGGATGATACGACAACTGTGAGGTTATAATTATCAGGAAAGAGTGAACAGGCTGGAGCTCTTTTCATAGAAACATAGAAGATAGGAGCAGGAGTAGGCCATTCGGCCCCTCAAGCCCGCTCCGCCATTTAATGAGATCATGGCTGATCATCCAAATTCAATACCCTGTCCCTGCTTTCTCCCCATATCCCTTGATCGCTTTAGCCTCAAGAAATATATCCAACTCCTTCTTGAATATATTTAATGAATTGGCCTCAACTGCCCTGTGTGGCAGAGAATTCCACAGGTTCACCACTCTCTGGGTGAAGAAATTCCTCCTCATCTCAGTCCTAAATGGCTTACCCCTTATCCTTAGACTGTGACCCCTGGTTCTGGACTTCCCTGCCATCGGGAACATTCTTCCTGCTTCTAGTCTGTCTAGTCCTGTTAGAATTTTATAAGTTTCAATGAGATCCCCTCTCATTCTTCTAAACTCTAGCGAATATAAGTCTAATCGACCCAATCTGCCAGCGATGCCCACATCCTGTAAATGAATAAAAAAAATTGCTGGAAGGTGTGGCAGAAGCTAAGAATGGGTAAACGTAACCAAAAAAGCTTAAAAATGCCTGATGTGTGCTCATTGTACATTGAAGGTTTTACCAAATTCTGTATACTTTAGCAGTGATGGGGTCATCTCATGTCATTCTCTATTTTTAGTGGTTAAAAAGAAATTGGTTCTATGCATCTTTTGAAAACTTTGATCCTGACCTTTTTTCTTAGGTTATATTTTTTGTGTGAGCTGTAAACTGAATGTACACTCACTTAGCCAGAAAAATCAAAGAGAAAACTCAAGTAAACAGAAAAAATGGAATACAGAGGAATATTCACTTAGTGGCCCCTTTACATGACAGGAGAGGGCTTTGAGAAAAAAATGGCCTGTACTATTCTGTGGATTACAGTGCTTCTACCTCTTTATTGGTAATGTGTTGGCCAATACCATAATGTTTGTTCCAGGCGTTTCTGAAAGAATTACAGTGCTTCTTTTGGCAGATGATGTTTTAATGAGCTTCTCTGAAACTAGTGTCCTTAGCTAGGCATCTTAGAGAATGGGTGAATGGGTGTGATATAGTGTGCCCCCAAGTGTAATTTTGTAGCTCTACTTAGCTGAAAATGTATTGACAGGAATATCCAAGGAAGAGCCAATTGTTGATTCATATCACTACCTGGGAGTTCTGATGAACATCAGTTTCAGCTTTGACAGAGTCCTTAAGGGCATTGAGAATGAGTGAAGAGCTCATGAGTGAAGGGCCCCCCCTTATCTTTCATCAATGACAGCAAAGTCCCAGTGCAGGTTAAGCTTTTGACGTGCAAGATGTGTGTTCAAACTGTTAAATCTGTGAATCTTAAGGTATGGTGTTCTTCAATAAATAGACAGAGACTGCAGATTAACAATCAACAGGTGTTTACTGGATGAGGGTAGTCTAAAACCTAAACGTACAGATCCCTACTCAGGGTTTATATACAGGTGTGGTTACTGCCGGTACTACTGTATACAGGAGCTGTAAAAGTAGTTCTCCTCTTAAAGGTACATACACTACAATTCCTCCCCTTTTAGATTAACAGTACCATAACATTCAATTAACAGTTAACACTTTTAACATGCATATTAACTGAAATAGTCCATTTATAGATTCAGTCTTTGGGGCGGCTTCCTGATCCTTTCTGGACAACGCCTTTCCTGAGTGTCTTGCTCTTGGTGCGGAGGCGATTCTGGCCCCATGTCATCGGTTAGTTCATCAGCTTCCAATGCTACTGTTGCTGGGGTAGATGCTACCGGTATGTCGGGTTCATCACCAGGTACGCGAGACATTGGGTTGACTCGTTCCTGTGACTCTAGGATCTGGTCGACATGGCGTCTCACAATGTTCTCCCCAACGTCCACTGTGTACATTAGTGGCCCCTGCCGTGTGCATATCATTCCTGGTTGCCATTTCTTTGTTCGGTAGTCACGGGCCAAGACTGGTTGTCCTACATTGAAGCTCCTTGTCGGCTTCTCATTGATGTGCTGGAATTGCTTATTCTCAACATTTCTTCGTACATTTGGTAAGAACTTATGGTAGTAGTTCACCAGCCCGAGGAACGACCTCAGTTGTGACACATTTTCCGGTGCTGGAGCCTTGACTACTGCCTCAATCTTTTCAGGGGACTTATGTAACCCCTCTTCATCAATAACATGGCCACAATACGAGATCTGCTTCTGGAAAAACTCGCATTTGTGGCGATTAGCTCGTAGCCCATATTCCTTCAATCTAGTGAGCACCTGCTCCAGGTTGGCGAGGTGATCACTGTCATTTTCGCCCGTGACCAGGATGTCGTCCAAATAACACTGGGTCCCTGGAATCCCTTGCAGGACTTGATCCATTGCCCTTTGCCAAATAGCCGGAGCTGATGCTACCCCGAACACCAGCCGGTTGTATTGGTAGAGACCTTTGTGAGTGTTGATCATGAGGTATTGTTTCGAGGCTTCTTCAACCTCCATTTGCAGGTACGCCTGGGCCAGATCAATCTTAGTGAAGTGTTTTCCTCCAGATAGCGAGGCGAAAATATCTTCAATCCGCGGAAGCGGATATTGTACCGTGTGAAGGACTGGGTTCACTGTCACCTTAAAGTCCTCACAGATGCGAACCTTCTTTGGTTCCCCAGGCGTATTACTCAACGACCTCTTCATTACAGGAACGATGGGTGTAGCCCACTCGCTCCAGTCCACTTTGGACAGTACTCCTGAATGTTCCAAACCTTCCAGCTCTGCTTCGATGGCTGGGCGGATCACATAAGGCATCGGTCTGGCCTTAAAAAACTTTGGGCTTGCATTTTCCTCTATTTTGATCATCACTGTTATGCCTTTTAGTGTTCCAAGTCCCTCCTGGAACACTTCTTGTGCGTCAGTTAGCATTTTTGACAGTCATCCAGGTGTGACGTCGTCTTCCTTTTTGGCCTCTACCGTCAGTGCCTGTATGGAATGCCAATCTAACTGTATCTTCCGGATCCATTCACGTCCTAGTAGTGGTGGTCCTCCATCTGGCAATACATATAGGTCCATTTTTGGTGTTTCCTTGCTGTTGTATATCACGTTCACCCTTATTTTCCCTTTGGGGTAGACTTTTTGCCCCGTGTATGTCTTCAAGACAATCTCTGTATCTCTCAAGGGTATATGTGAGAATAGCCACTTGTAGTCCCTTCGGTTTATGACTGTTAGGGCTGATCCTGTGTCCAATTCCATTTTCACTTGGACTCCGTCTATCTTGAGCGTGACCCAGATAGTTTGGTGATCCTCCATTTTGATTACATTATGTAGTTTCAGACAACACAGCTCCTTGCTTCCAGAGTCTGTATCACTTTTCTGTTCGTCTGAACTACTCTCCGTCACCTTACGTACCTTTTTGTACTTTTCCTGTGGAGATTTCTTGCTGCTGGTTTTCTTTCCCGACCTGCAGACTCTTGCTATGTGTTCTGCTTTTCCACACTGTCTGCACACTTGGTCCTTGAACCAACAATCCTTCTGGTCGTGTGTTGTTCTGCCGCAGCGATAACACTTCACTGCTCCATATGACGACATTTCGTTGGTGCCATATTCTTGCGGTCTCCGTTGTATCTCTGCAGCGCCCCGTGCGGCTGCTTCGTGTGATACTGCCATGCTGAAAGCCTTGTCCAGCGTAAGATCCTTTTCTGATAGAAGCCGTTTCTGGGTTCCTTCACTTTGAAGCCCACACACAAACTTGTCCCTTAACGTATCGGCTAGTCCCATTCCAAACTGGCAGTGTTTCGATAGCTTGCGCAGTTCCGTTAAATACTCAGCATTACTTTCGTCTTTATGCTGGTTCCTTTTGTGAAACTTAAATCTTTCTGCTATCAGCAGCGGTGTGGGGTTTAAGTGGTCCTGTAGGATTGCCACTATGCTTTCAAAGTCCTTATCCACTGGCTTCTCTGGGGTTACTAGGTTTCGCAGTAAGCCATACGTTTTTGCACCCATGGAGTTCAACAATACCAGTGCTTTCCTGGCATTTGGCACTTCATTCGCCTTGCAGTACACTTCAATGTGTTCTACATATGTCGCCCAATCTTCGACTTCATTGTCGAACGCTGTGACACTGCCACTCTTCAGCATCCCTGGGTGTGGTTAGACTGGCTAAAATGGCATCTCCCGCGCTCTCCCTTCTTCTCCGCTGGCTCAAGATGGCGTCTCCCGCGCTTCCCTTTCTTCCCGCGCTCGCCCTTCTTCTCCGCTGCGGCTTCAAAAATGGCGTCTCCCGCGCTCTCCCTTCTTCTCCGCTGCAGCTCAAATGGCATCTCCCGCGCTTCCTTTCTTCCCCCGCGGACACTGCTCAGCCCTTGAGCACTGGCTGCGCTCTTCACATTTTCCTGTGCGCCTCTCTCATTGCCGCCGCTCGGTCCTGAACCCCGGCTGTGCTTTACCCTCTCTCTCTTTTTGTTTTCCGTCGACGCCGCTCGGTCTTCAACCCCCGGCTGTGCCCTGTGCGCTTTACCCTCTCTCTTACCCCATCGACGCTGCTCGGCCTTTTCTGTGCTGTCGGTCGGCTCCAGCCGCCGCTGTCCGGGAAGGGTCTGCGCCGTACCTGTTGCCAGCCTGTTGCGCTGGATCGTCGTGACTGGAGAACCAAGCCCAGCTCTCAACAGCCTCCCCTGCGATGCTCACTCTCTGCTGGATGACTGGGCGGTTGCTCGTGGTCGACGCCCGTGCTTCTGGCCTTGACTTTCTTCCACTGTCCTCCAGGAGCGAATCCCTGGGAGGAAATGCAGAGTTGCAGGTAAGTTCGAATCTGCCTCGTCGCCCCTGTTAAATCCGTGAATCTTAAGGTATGTTGTTCTTCAATAAATAGACGGAGACTGCAGATTAACAATCAACAGGTGTTTACTGGATGAGGGTAGTCTAAAAACTAACAGTACAGATCCCTACTCAGGGTTTATATACAGGTGTGGTTACTGCCGGTACTACAGTATACAGGAGCTGTAAAAGTAGTTCTCCTCTTAAAGGTACATACACTACACAAACTTTCCTTCATATTTATGAACCTCTAAACAACTAACAGAAGGGTTCCATTCAGTCTATGAATGAGATCTAGGACAAAGGTGTGACGTGAATTTGTGGTAAAGAGGGGAAACAGTTGTAGCGAGGAAGGCCTCCAGTCAAAATTGACTTGTGGTATAGCACCTTCACAGCAGGCAAAGCCTCGCTCTTGAGGACTAACCAGCTGGTGGCAAAGAAGCCTGATAAGTGGCATTGATTTGGATGCCTAAAACCGAGATTCCAACCTTTTCAAGCAATAGATAGATCTTTATGGCACAACTAAGGAGTGGGTGGCATCTGATGGAACTAATTTATGAGTCCAGTAAAAGCATGATTAAAATTCACATCCAACTCCCAATCTAGTTTGCATTCATTGAACCATGCTATTCTTGCCCACTGCTGTCCCTCACTCTTCCTTCTTTCAACTTCTGCTTATCTCCCTCTCTCTCCCCTATTTCTGTATCTCCTCATCTTTTTCACTTCTATCTGTCTCCTTCTAGTTTTATTTCTTGTTCTGCTCCTTCACTTCTCTTCCTTCATTATCCTTTGCACTTGCCTGTCTCTTTTCCTTAGAGCAGAGAAGGCTGTGTTTAATTAAAAATGTCCTAGTAAATGATCCCCTTGGGTGAGAAGGTTGGATCTCAAACAAACGTACTGAGCTTGAATAAAGGAGACTATGAAGGTATGAGAGCGGAATTGATTAGAGTGGACTGGGAAAATAGATTAAAGGGTAAGACGGTACATGATCAGTTTACATTCAAGGAGTTGTTTTATAAGTTTCAAAAAATATATATTCCACTGAGGAAAATAGGGTGTAAAAAAAAAGACAGCCATCCGTGGCTGAGTAAAGTAATAAAGGATAGTATCCGATTAAAAACAAGGGCATATAAGGTAGCCAAATCTAGTGAGAGGATAGAAGATTGGGAAGTCTTTAAAAGACAGCAAAAAATAACTAAAAGATTGATTAAGAAAGGGAAGATAGATTATGAAAGTAAATTAGCAAAAAATATAATAACAGATAGCAAGAGTTTCTATAGTTATATAAAAAGAAAAAGTGTGGCTAAAGTAAATGTTGGTCCCTTAGAGGATGAGACTGGGAAATTAATGGTGGGAAGCATGGAGATGGCAAAAACGCTGAACAAATATTTTGTATCAGTCTTTACAGTAGAGGACACTAAGAATATCCCAACACTGGACAAACAGGGGGCTCTGGCGGGGAGGAGCTAAATACGATTAAAATCACTAAGGAAGTGGTACTCGGTAAAATAATGGGACTTAAGGTGAATAAATCCCCTGGACCTGATGGCTTACATCCTAGGGTCTTGAGGGAAGTAGCGGTAGGGATTGTGGATGCATTGGTAATAATTTTCCAAAACTCCCTGGACTCAATAGAGGTCCCGGCAGATTGCAAAACTGCTGATGTAACACCCTTATTTAAAAAGGGTAGTAGACAGAAGGCTGGAAACTATAGACCAGTTAGCCTAACATCTGTGGTTGGTAACATTTTAGAGTCCATTATTAAGGAGACAGTAACGGGACATTTGGATAAACATAATTTAATAGGACAAAGTCAGCATGGTTTTACGAAGGGGAAGTCATGTTTGACAAATTTGCTTGAGTTCTTTGAGGACGTAACATACAGGGTGGATCAAGGGGAACCAGTGGACGTAGTGTATTTAGACATCCAAAAGGCATTTGACAAGGTGCCACATAAAAGATTATTGCTCAAGATAAAAAATCATGGGATTGGGGGTAATATTCTGGCATGGGTGGAGGATTGGCTATCTAACAGAAAGCAGAGAGTTGGGATAAATGGTTCATTCTCAGACTGGCAATCAGTAACTAGTGGTGTTCCGCAGGTGTCAGTGCTGGGACCCCAACTCTTTACAATCTATATTAACGATTTGGAGGAAGGGACCGAGTGTAACATATCAAAGTTTGCAGATGATACAAAGATGGGAGGGAAAGTAGTAAGTGAGGAGGACATAAAAAACCTGCAAAGGGACATAGATAGGCTAAGTAAGTGGGCAGAGATTTGGCAGATGGAATATAATACTGGAAAGTGTGAGGTTATGCACTTTGGCAGGAAAAATCATAGAGCAAGTTATTATCTTAATGGCAAAAAACTCGAAAGTACTGTAGTACAAAGGGATCTGGGGGTCCTGGTGCATGAAACACAAAAAGTTAGTATGCAGGTGCAGCAGGTGATCAAGAAGGCCAATGGAATGTTGGCTTTTATTGCTAGGAGGATGGAATATAAAAACAGGGAGGTATTGCTGCAGTTGTACAAGGTATTGGTGAGACCACACCTGGAATACTGCATACAGTTTTGGTGTCCATACTTAAGAAAAGACATACTTGCTCTCGAGGCAGTACAAAGAAGGTTCACTCGGTTAATCCCGGGGATGAGGGGGTTGACATATGAGGAGAGGTTGAGTAGATTGGGACTCTACTCATTGGAGTTCAGAAGAATGAGAGGCGATCTTATTGAAACATATAAGATTGTGAAGGGGCTTGATTGGGTGGATGCGGTGAGGATGTTCCCAATGATGGGTGAAACTAGAACTAGGGGGCATAATCTTAGAATAAGGGGCTGCTCTTTCAAAACTGAGATGTGGAGAAACTTCTTCACTCAGAGGGTGGTAGGTCTGTGGAACTTGCTGCCCCAGAGAGCTGTGGAAGCTACATCATTAAATAAATTTAAAACAGAAATAGACAGTTTCCTAGAAGTAAGGGGAATTAGGGGTTACGGGGAGCGGGTAGGAAATCGGACATGAGGTTAGGTTCGGATCGGTCATGGCCCAGTGGGTGGCAGAGCGGGCCCAGGGGCCGTGTAGCCTGGTCCTGCTCCTACTACTTGTGTTCTAATTCTGTGTCAGATTTCAGGAGATGGTTCTGTGATGAAATAATTCTGTGTTCTGGCATTTGTATTGTTTTTGTTTTTGTTGTTGTACTTGTTAATGTCTGGAATGTTGCACCAGTATAACCACTAATGCTCCTCCCTAGCCCCGCCCCTCTTCTGGAATGTTCTACCAAGGGCTGGGTCGGTGATGACTGTGTTAACTTGATGCCATGTTCTTATTTAATAAAAGCCTTTAGTTTTAAGCTTTAACCTCATGGATTCAGGCAGTTATTTGGCACATCAATTTTATTAAGTAACAACTTTTGGAAGATGGATCGATTTTTGAAACCAGAGCGTCTGGATATCGATCCCAATTCGGCAGACGCGTCGAAGAAATTTACGCATTGGCTTCGATGTTTTGAACACTTCATCGCATCGGTCGATTCGACGGTTAACAAGTTGGGTCTTCTAACCAACTTGGTAAGTCATCAAACTTACTCGATAATTGAAGATATTACTACATATGAAGAGGCCCTCACAGCCCTTAAGGCCCAGTACCTTAATTCGGTTAACGAAGTATACGCCAGGTATCTTTTGTCTACTCGCAGGCAATTACCCGAGGAATCTCTGGACGATTTCCTGCAGAACCTTAAGGCTTTGGCTAAGGATTGCAACTACAAGGCTGTCTCTGCCATAGTGTATCAGGAAGAAGCCATCCGCGATTCTTTCATATCTGGCCTCCGATCTAATTATATTAGACAGAGACTCCTCGAGAACGACTCGTTAGTTTTAAAAACGGTCGTCGCTACTGCTCGATCGTTAGATGTAGCCCAGAAGAATTTAGAAGTGTATGCATCAGCCCATGCGTCTTTCTCAGCCTTGTGTGTTCCGAGTATGGAGGCATCCATAACACCAATGGAGCCTCCACTTAATCCTATTGTTGCGGCTGTACCCCATGGGTCTAAGTGTTATTTTTGTGGCCAATCTAAACACCCCAGGCAAAGATGCCCAGCCAGAGAGGCTACCTGTTTTAAATGTAAGAAACGGGGACATTTTAGTAAAGTGTGTAAGGGTAATCCTGTACCCGATGTCTTCTCTGCTGCCACCCATCGTTTTACTCTAGCCTCGGCTACGGTTGACCAGACCATACCGTGTTCCTTGTCGAAATCTATGATGGACATCAAGATTAATGGTCGTCCTACTGGGTGTTTGATAGACTGTGGCAGTACTGAAAGTTTTATACACCCCAACCTTGTTAACTCCTGTTCATTGAAGGTGTATCCTACTCGAAGTGAAATTGTGATGGCGTCCAAGTCCCTTACTTCGGAGGTAACTGGATATTGTAAAGTCACATTGACCGTTAAGGATACGGAGTATAAGGACTTTAAACTCCTCATATTACCTCAGTTGTGTGTGAACTTAATTTTAGGCTTGGACTTCCAGTGTCAGCATGAGAGCGTTACCTTTAAGTATGGTGGATCTCAGCCTCCACTCACAGTCTGCGGCCTTTCTACTTTTAAAGTAAGTCCGCCTTCTTTGTTCGTGAACCTTGCTTCTAATTGTAGACCTATAGCGACTAAGAGTCGACGGTATAGTTCAGAAGATAAAACATTTATAAAAGAGGAAGTGGAAAGGCTTCAACGGGAGGGAATCATCGAACACAGTAATAGCCTGTGGCGTGCCCAGGTGGTGGTGGTTAAAACTAATGAAAAGAAAAGACTTGTGGTCGATTATAGCCAGACTATAAACTTGTATACCCAATTAGACGCCTATCCTTTGCCTCATATTTCTGAGATGGTGAACCAGATAGCTCAGTACTGCGTGTTCTCCACCATTGATTTAAAGTCTGCCTACCATCAACTCCCCATTAAAATAGAAGACCGACCTTATACGGCCTTCGAAGCTAATGGGCGCCTGTACCAATTCCATAGGGTGCCCTTTGGAGTGACGAATGGGGTATCCGTCTTCCAACGGGAGATGGATCGTATGGTGGATGAATACGCGTTGGAAGCAACATTCCCGTACCTGGACAATGTTACTATCTGTGGGCGCGACCAACGGGAGCATGATCAAAATCTCGCAAAGTTCCTAGAGACTGCAAAGAGGTTAAACTTGACCTACAACGAAAACAAGTGTACCTTCAATACTACACGTTTGTGTATTCTTGGTTGCGTTGTGGAGAATGGGGTAATCGGGCCAGATCCTGAAAGATTACGCCCACTTAAGGAATTACCTTTACCTCACACTGTAAAAGCTTTAAGAAGGTGTCTGGGATTCTTCTCGTACTATGCCCAGTGGGTGGCTAACTACTCAGATAAAGTCCGACCTCTTATTAAGCCGACGTCTTTTCCGCTATCGGCGGAAGCTCAGGAGGCTTTCCTTAATATCAAACGGGACATTGAGAAGGCAGTGGTATGTGCCGTGGATGAGAAGATCCCTTTTCAAGTGGAAAGTGATGCATCTGATTTTGCGTTGGCAGCAACTCTTAACCAAGCTGGTAGTCCAGTAGCTTTCTTCTCTCGTACATTGCAAGGACCAGAAGTTCAACATTCTTCAGTGGAAAAGGCAGCACAGGCGATTATCGAAGCAGTCAGGTATTGGAGACATTATCTCGCTGGCCAACGTTTTACACTCATTACTGACCAGCGGTCCGTGGCCTTTATGTTCAACACTAAGCAAAGAGGCAAGATCAAAAATGATAAGATTTTAAGATGGCGAATAGAACTATCAACATATGACTATGATATTCAGTACAGGCCTGGAGTATTTAATGAGCCATCGGATGCTTTGTCACGAGGAGTATGAGCTAGTCTAGGTATAGATAAGCTTCAAAGTCTCCACAATGCACTCTGCCACCCTGGGGTTACCAGAATGAACCACTTCATTAAGTCCCACAATCTACCCTACTCTATTGAGGAGGTCCGGACAATGACCAGAACCTGTTGTGTTTGTGCTGAATGCAAACCCCGCATCTATAAGCCGTCCGAGCCAGCTCATCTTATTAAAGCAACTCGACCATTTGAGTGTTTGAGTCTCGATTTTAAAGGTCCCCTTCCATCAAGCGACCGTAATGTCTATTTTCTTAATATTATAGACGAGTACTCTCGGTTCCCTTTTGTTATCCCCTGTCCGGATATGACTAGTGCTGTTGTAATTAAATGCCTCTGCCAACTGTTTTCCTTGTTTGGCATGCCTAACTATATACATAGTGATAGGGGTTCTTCCTTTATGAGCGAAGAATTATGACAGTTTTTGCTATCGAAAGGGATTGCAACGAGTAGAACTACCAGCTATAACCCTCGTGGTAATAGGCAGGTCGAGAAAGAAAATGCGACAGTGTGGAAGGCTATCGTACTGTCTCTGAAGTCGCGAGACCTGCCGACCTCTCGCTGGCAGGATGTCCTGCCAGACGTGCTGCATTCCATAAGGTCTCTTTAGTGTACAGCGACGAATGTCACCCCTCATGAATGGATGTTTAGTTTTCCAAGAAAAGCTACTAATGGAGTAATGTTACCCACATGGTTGACGACCACGGGCCCTGTGTTGTTGCGCAGACATGTGAGAGGCCACAAGACTGATCCACTGGTGGAGGAAGTACAACTCCTCCATGCTAATCCCCAGTATGCGTATATTCAATATCCGGATGGGCGAGAGGATACGGTCTCTATTAAAGATCTTGCACCTGCTGGAGCTCGAAAAGAGTTCGACTCTGAGAGTAGAGTTTTCATTCATGGTATTGGACCTTCAGAGACACAAACCCTCAGTGTGGAAAATACTGATGATTCTGGGAATTCGAATGAACCGGAGTTAGTACTCCGGGAGGAGCCTCAGCAAGAGTTACGTCATTCCCAGAGGATTATCAGACCTCCTGACAGACTGAATCTATAGCAGGGGGTGAATGTGATGAAATAACTCTGTGTTCTGGCATTTGTATTGTTGTTGTTGTTGTTGTTGTTGTACTTGTTAATGTCTGGAATGTTCCACCGGTGTAACCACTAATGCTCCTCCCTAGCCCCGCCCCTCTTCTGGAATGTTCTACCAAGGGCTGGGTCGGTGATGACTGTGTTAACTTGATGCCATGTTCTTACTTAATAAAAGCCTTTAGTTTTAAGCTTTAACCTCACGGATTCAGGCAGTTATTTGGCACATCAGGTTCTATTCACAGGGATTAGTGGAGACCTTGGGATCAGGCTGCCAGCTAGGAGTCCTTCAAGAGTAAATTGGGCCTGTTCCTGGCTGGGGTGGAGATCACCTCTTACAGAAGGTAAGTACTGCAGGAAATACAGGGACAGAGTGATCTCCTGGACGAGTTTCAATCGCCTAGATGGGCCGGAGAGGAATTTCCCAGATTTTTTCTCCCAAATTGGCCATTGGGTTTTTTATCTGGTTTTTCGCCTCTCCCGGGAGATCACATGGGTTCGGGTGGGATGGAGAGTGAAAGTAGATTTGAGGTTAGGATCAGGTCAGCCATGATCTTATTGAATGGCGGAGCAGGCGCAAGGGGCCGATTGGCCTACTCCTGCTCCTATTTCTTATGTTCTTATGTGTCCAGTGGTGTACTGCAGGGATCGGTGCTGGGTCCTTTGCTGTTTGTAATGTACATTAATGATTTAGATATGAATGTAGGAGGTATGATCAGTAAGTTTGCAGATGACACGAAAATTGGTGGAGTGGTAAATAGCGAAGAGAGAAGCCTCAGGCTACAGGACGATATAGACAGGATGGTTAGATGGGCAGAACAGTGGCAAATGGAAGTTAACTCTGAAAAGTGTGAGGTGATGCATTTTGGGAGGACTAACAAGGCAAGAGAATACACAATGAATGGTAGGAGCCTAGGAAGGGCAGAGGATCAGAGGGACCTTGGTGTGCATGTACATAGATCCCGGAAGGCAGCAGGACAGGTAGATAAGGTGGTTAAAAAGGCACATGGGATACTTGCCTTCATTAGCCGAGGCATAGAATATAAGAGCAGGGCGGTTATGATGGAGCTGTACAAAATGCTAGTTAGGCCACAGCTGGAATACTGTGTGCAGTTCTGATTGGCACACTATAGGCGGGATGTGATTGCATTGGAGAGGGTGCAGAGGAGATTCACCAGGATGTTACCTGGGCTGGAGCACTTCAGCTATGAAGAGAGACTGGACAGGCTGGGATTGTTTTCCTTAGAGCAGAGAAGGCTGAGGGGGGACCTGATTGAGGTGTACAAAATTATGAGGGGCATAGATAGGGTAGATAGAAAGGAACTTTTCCCCTCAGTAGAGGGGTCAATAACCAGGGGGCATAGTTTCAACGTAAGGGGCAGGAGGTTTAGAGGGGATTTGAGGAAAAACTTTTTCACCCAGAGGGTGTTTGGAATCTGGAACTCACTGCCTGAAAGGGTGGTAGAGGCAGGAACCCGCACAACATTCAAGAAGCATTTAGATGAGCACTTAAAATGCCATAGCATACAAGGCTACGGACCAAGTGCTGGAAAATGGGATTAGAATAGACAGGGCTTGATGGCCGGCGTGGATTTGCGCTGTGCACGGAGCCGCTTGCGCCCGCCGGAAATTCGACTTGAGTTCCCCAAGAGGGTCACGGGGCGCTGTTCGAGGCGCTCCGTGTCCCTCTTAGGGCGCTGAAACTGAATATCGCAGCGCAACGTGCCGCAGCACCACACGCTGCGGCACGGTGCGCTGCGGTACTGCAGGCCTAACTCCCATTCTTAAGGGGGAGGGGCCTGCTGCAGCGCGATCTCCGATCGCGAGTGCCGGCAAAAGAGCCCGGCACCGAGGAGAAGTGCCGGGCTCTTGGAAAACAGCCGGCAGTGCCACGGGGGGAGATCAGGAGGCTGGGGATGGAGGTGCTGGCAGGCGGCCGCCGGAAAAAACGGCCGCCCTGCACCTCCACCTTAATTTGCGCCACTCCCGCCATAGGTAGGCCCCGTGAACCGGGCGCAATTTGCAGCCAGAGTAGCGGAGGCGGACGCAAACAAATATGGCGATCGGGGCGGTAGCGGGGTGCTGCGCACACCAATGACGTCATCGGTGGCGGTGCAGCGCAACAGGCTAATGCCGCCATTAGCGCCCCTGACAAATATCACGGGAGGCGCGGCCAGTGGCGCTACAGCCACTGACTGCCCTCTTTAGGCGCTAACTGCTGGCGCTACACACCGAATTTTTAGCCCTATGACTATGAATCTCTTTCTGTCACATTTACCTCCTTCACTTCATTTACTCTCTCCTTAATGTTAGTCTCCCTCTGACTTTTGTCTCTCTGCTTCACTTCAAAATCTCAGTCCCTCCTTCCTTGTTAGTTTTGTCTCACTAGTATCTCTCTCTACCTCTCGCCTCCTTTTAATTTTTTTTTTCCATTCCTCTTACTCTTCTGATTTCACATCTCTTCTGTTTGTCTCTGCAATTGAGGACAGGGAGAGACAACCTCATTGGGATTCAGTCACGAGGCAAGCTAGAAGCCGCAGTGAGTGGGCAAGTAACTTGCTCTGGAAAATTGATCCCTCCTGTACAATACCACTGATAAGTGAGGTCATGTGCATGCTATTAATGAAAAGCACTCACCTTTGGTAAAAAGAACTTGTGGCAGAAACAGCTGATCTGTCAGTGCACTTGGATAAATAAAAAAATAAATCAGGCAAGCAGCACTGCTCGCTTTTTTAGCAGGAACACAGTAAGCTGTCTCAACAGGACAGCAGCTCCCATCATCATTTCATCGTCACTCCAGGAAGCCACCATACTGCGGGTGCTAACTCCTGGTACCAGTGTAGAACATCAAGGTAGCAGACAAATCACAATTCACAAGATGTCCTGGGTATGTCTTTCCACAATGCTTGAGTGCAGCTGTCTGTCATGCAACCAGTAAGAAACAGTTGAAACTTGCAATGACATCTACTAGAAGATGCTACCTGGATGCTAGGTATGAGGATGTGCATTGACATATCCAAGGTTCCATACCTGTCTTGGGTTGAGAGAGGTTGAAGCTCTGCGCCTGCAAGTTGTGGAATCACTGTTCAAAGGGATATGTTGTGCGCCTGTACTGTGGTCAGGAGGATGGTGGCAATGCTTTTGCACATTTTGCTTGAGTTCCTGATACCTGGGGCAGGATTTTCATTGGGCCGTGGAGGTGCGGTTGGAGGCATGTGGGGGGTTAAAATCCCGAAATCAGGGGGGCACGAACCCATCCCGCCCCCAACCCGCCTCCATGCCAGTTTCAAAGGAGGCGGGTACCCAACCCGCACTGGGACCCGCCTCCCCGAGGGAAGGGGATTAGTGCCAATTAACTGCCTGTTAACAGGTAGGTAACGGGCAGTTTTTAGCGTAATCCCTATTTTCATTGTTGAAATGTGGGATTCCCAACGGCTCCAAACCACGCCAAGTTAGCGAGGCGGGCTGTCGGGATGAAGGGCTTGGAGGGGTCGAGATGTCCGGTGTTCAGGTGAGTGATGGGTGCATGAGTGCAGAGGTAAGTGTGTTTGGTCTGTGTAAAGTGTTTAAAGAAGTTCTACTAACCTTTACTTACCTTTATAGCCTTCCTTCCTTCAGGTCTAGGGAATCCCTCATCTCACCGGCACAGAAAGCAGAATGGCCGCAAACTGTCAAAAGTTCCAGCATTCAGCTTTCTGTTCTGGGGGAGATCTCTAAATCATCCTGAGAGGAAGGAATTAACCCGGAGTGCAGATTGTCAGTGTTTGACAGCTTCAAACAGCTGTCAAACACTGATATTTCATCTGTCAAAAGGTCTTGACAGATGAAATATCAATCTCTGATGTCACCTGTTGCCAGGAGGCCCTTAATTGGCCTGCTGAGCCCGCTGGGCAGGCTCAATAAGGTCAATCAAGTCAAAATCGCGTGGGTTGGCTAAAACTCGATGGAGGCGGGACTACAACCCCGGAAGTTATAGTCCCGCCTCCTACCCGACTCCTCAATGAAAATCCAGCCCCTGGTGTCTGCCTATGAGGGCTAAAACCTGTGCTGATCAGTTGTTGAATGATCAGCTAATGAGTATTGTCCTTGGGGGAGGTAGGCAGGGTCCCTTTATGATTGACCTGGCTCCAAGATGACACACTTGATGATAGGCGATTGGATGGACCCGATCCTCTGTGGCAGGTTTGGTAATCCAAAACATAAGCAGAGCAAGTGTGTAGTAGTTCAAGTGATGTTGGAGTGACCTGGAGTGGTAAATCTGTCATTGGGAGCTGGGATTCTTCCCACTTGGCTCCAGATAATTCTGCAAGCCAATGCAATAAGTAGGGTGGTCTTAATTGAATGAGCAGTGGGAAGCTTGCCACTGCTCTCTGCTGGTTTTAGCATGGTTAAATTGCAGCATTACCACCTTGCACATTTGGGGGGACTCCTAAGCCTTGGCTCTTGCCAGCCTCTGCCTAGATTCTCTTGGCTTCGAGGAGCAGGTCTGTCCCTAGTGAAAGAAAATGAATACTCCATATCAGGCAAAGAACATACTCAATAGTTTGGTTTCTAGAATCTTAGTCATGGTGATAGGTTTCTGCATATGTTGGACTGTTGGCTGACCAAAAAAATGGTGCTGTTGCATCTGCTTCATTTACAGTTTGTGTATATATATCTGTGAGTGTGTGCATGTGTGTGGTGTTGGGGTTTTTTTCACAGCACCACAGCGACAAGCAACTTTGCACAGTTGTTCATAACATGCAACTAGTGGCATCTCTATGTATGTTTGGAAATCTATGAATTTTTTCTGCCTTTTAATTTGAACTTTCTTTGCTTTATAATAGTAGACAAGTTAATATTTGCAGTAAAGTGTTTAATTTTATAAGTCTACTTTCATAGCAGTAGCTCATCTGTTGTTACTGGGTTAATATGTCAAAATTTTATTTTTCCTCAACATTTGATACTGAGACTACTTACTAAATCAAATCTGTGGATTCTCCAGTACCATCCCCTGGTCATAGACGATGATGAATTATTATCAATGGTATTATGTGCAAATGTCTGCCTCTTAAAGAGGCACGTGTCCGCATGAAAAAGTTTGTCAAACTAATTGTTTTTATTTGTTTTTGAGAATATGATCCAATAGCATAAATGCACCTCACATCACTTGCTTATAATGTCGTTGTGACAAAAATGACACTCAGCTCTTCTTACATTTGTCCCCTTGCAACCAAAAAATGTTTGGCAAAAAACTTTCCATTAAGAAATAACTCATTTAATCACCCAATAATTTCAAAAAGAAAGTAAGATTCAAATTGTTTACATTTTTTAATGTCCGTATAATAGTAATGGAAAAAAATAAGGTTTAAAAGTTTACTATAATTTTCAAAATCCTTTCCATAAAAAAAATGTCTTTGGTAATTAATGCCGGTTAAAAAGAATTTATGGTAATTGTCCACTTCAGTAGAGAATGAAGTCGACATAACTATGTCAACACTTAAGATTAGATTGGATAGGTGAATGAAGGAAAAGGGGTTGAAGGGATATGGGAACAGAGCAGGTAATTGTGAGTAGAATTATCTGCTCACATGGACTGGTTGGGCCAAATCACCCTTTTCCATATTGTAACTTCTATGTATTTTTATGAATGATGACAAAGTGCAGTTGTTTTAGTTTGCAATAATGGGATTAGATGAGAATCACTGACAATAGGTTTCTAATTAGCTAATGGATTTGCCCATTTTTAAATACCAGTTCTAATTATTGCTGTTTTTTCTCCTCAACAGGGTGTCCTATTCAGTTCACGTCTCCGAGGATTATCCAGGTACTCAGCTCTCTGAAAGTCCTATTGTTAAGAGCATGGTAGATGTGTGACACTTCTGAGTGTTACTGTACTGGATTGGACTGGCTGTTTGTATATGTGCTGATTGGCCCTTACCTCAACAGTGGGTAGCCTGCTGCTGCCAAATGGAAGATTCACCTCAGGCTGGTGGAAATGATTAATATAAATTGCTTACTGGTAACCAAAGGCCCGCCTGTGCATTGAGTAGGTAAGTTCAATACCTCATGACACATCAATTGACCCAGGGCAGCTCTTGCCATAAACCATCAGGTCATCCCAGCACAAATTGAATCTGAGGATTGGGGTGCAAAATCTAAATGGGGCTTGTAATCAAATCCTTTATTAAGCAAAAATATGTCAAACTTTTCTTTCACTCAGCAAGGGCAGCTTTTTTCATGTTAGAATAAATCATAATTGCTAATCCTAGAGAGCAATTGTCATCATCAGTAGTCCTTTTAGAAATCAGCTAGTTACAAAGGATGATCATTAACCTTAACATCCTTTTGTTTCTTTCTGTCTATCTGTTGATTCTTTTTGAATATAGTCATTAGCACACTTGCAGTGTTGGGCTCAGTAACTCCAAGCCAGCACCCCGATGAGGTCATCAGCAAAAATAGTCACAAGCAATCAACAGAAGCCTGACACAATGATAAAACATGTGACACTACTTGATAGCTTAAAGGGAGTCCTGATCCTGAAATGATTTCTGTTTAAGTTATTAGTTTATTTAAATACTTCTGAAAACAATGGGCTGGATTTACAAACCATGACAGGCGATGTTGGTGGCAGGTTCCAACCCTGCTGCTGTCTCCATCCTGGCCTCCGATATGAATTTCCCCTGATTGGGCTTGTTAAGCCCACCCAGCGAGTTTCCCGGCCAATTAGAGGAAGCGGATCTGGTGAAGTCATTTGATGACGCGTCATCAGCCGGTTTCCTTAAAGGGACCATAGCCAACTTTCTTTTGAAATTTGTGCTGTCAGTGTTCTGGAATAAAAATTGTTGTAAAACCCATCTGGTTCACTAATGTCCTTTAAGACCTGGCCTGGCCTATATGTGACTCCAGACCCACAGCACTGTGGTTGATTCTTAACTGCCCTCTGAAATGGCCTAGCAAGCCACATAGTTGTAACAAACTGCTACAAGAAACGATAATAAGAATAAAACTGGACAGACCACCTGGCATCAACCTAGGCACATGGACTGCAGCGGTTTAAGAAGGTGGCTCACTACCACGTTCTCAAGGGCAATTCAAATTGGACAATAAATGCTGGCCTTGCCAGTGATGCCCGAATCCCAGGATCAAAAAAAAATGTAATGAATGTCACCTTAAAAATATCAGAGACAGCTTATAAGATCAGAGAATGTTTGATGGCAGATGGTGGATCCCGCAACCTCTGCACTTTCAACTTGTATGAAGAGGAAGCTTTGGAGATACTGAGGAAGCAGGTAATAGAGGGAGTTGGATTCAGGAGAGTAGGACAGGTACCGGCTGGATCGTTGTCCTAACATTCTGTTTCTCTTCCCTGTCATTCTTTTGTACTCCATATTACCTACCTGCAAACTTGATCATGAAACCCTTCTGTCACTCCTCCTGAAAGTCACATGCTCTCCGCTCCTCTGTAACCTTTTCTGACCTTTCCTTTTTTAAATTTAGTTCCTGGGATGTAGGCGTCATTGGCAAGGCCAGCATTTATTGCCCATCCCTAATTGCCCTTGAGAAGGTGGTGGTGAGCTGCCTTCTTGATCCGTTGCAGTCCATGTGGTGAAGGTACTCCCACAGTGCTGTTAGGGAGGGAGTTCCAGGATTTTGACCCTGTGATGAGGAAGGAACAGCGATATATTTCCAAGTCAGGATGGTGTGTGACTTGGAGGTGAACTTGCAGGTGATGGTGTTCCCATGCACCTGCTGCCCTTGTCCTTCTAGGTGGTAGAGGTCGCGGGTTTGGGAGGTGCTGCCGAAGAAGCCTTGGCGAGTTGCTGCAGTGCATCTTGTAGATGGTACACACTGCAGTCACAGTGTGCCGGTGATGCAGGGAGTGAATGTTTAAGGTGGTGGATGGGGTGCCAATCAAGCGGGCTGCTTTGTCCTGGATGGTGTCGAGCTTCTTGAGTGTTGTTGGAGTTGCCTTCACCGAGGCAAGTGGAGAGTATTCCATCTCACTCCTTTCTTGTACCTTGTAGATGGTGGAAAGACTTTGGGAAGTCAGGACGTGAGACACTCGCCACAGAATACCCAGCCTCTGACCTGCTCTTGTAGCCACAGTATTTATGTGGCTGGTCATATCCTCTTCTAGCTGTGCTAGACAAAGAAGCAGAAGAGGAAGAACAACAATCAGGCAAATTCTGCTTTCGGCCCTGCCACCACTTCATCGCATGCATCATGAGTCACTCCCTTCCAAGTACCAACCCAGAGACATTCACTTGAGGTATTAGAGAACGAGCCAGAGGGGAGCTCACCAGGTGCCATAGAGAGCATGAGTGGACAAGAGGAGCTGGGGGTGGAAGGTGAGGAGGAAGACCTTGCTAGCTGGAAGATCAGAAAACATATGGGCTGGATTTTCATTGAGGAGGCAGGTAGGAGGCGGGACTACAACTTTCGGGGTTGTAGTCGCGCCTCTATCGAGTTCTAGCCAACCCATGCGATTTTGACTTGATTGACCTTGTTGAGCTCACCCAGTGGGCTCAGCAGGCCAATTAAGGGCCACCCGGCAACAGGTGACGTCACAGATTGATATTTCATCTGTCAAGACCTTTTGACAGATGAAATATCAGCGTTTCACAGCTGTTTGAAGCTGTCAAACACTGACAATCTGTACTCCAGGTTAATTCCTTCCTCTCAGGATGATTTAGAGATCTCCCCGGAACAGAAAGCTGAATGCTGCAATTTTTGACAGATCGCGGCCATTCTGCTTTCTGTGCCGGTGAGATGAGGGACTCCCGAGACCTGAAGGAAGGATGGCTGTAAAGGTAAGTAAAACTTCTTTAAACACTTTAAACACACCAAACACACTTACCTCTGCACTCATGCACCCATCGCTCACCTGAACACCGGACATCTCGACCCCGCCAAGCCCTTCATCCCGACTGCCCGCCTCGCTAACTTGGCATGGTTTGGAGCTGTCGGGAATCCCACACTTCAAGAATGAAAATAGGGATTAGGCTAAAAACTTCCTATTAACTACCTGTTAACAGGCAGTTAATTGGCACTATTCCCCTTCCCGCCTCGGAGAGGCGGGTCCCAGTGTGGGTCGGGTACCCGCCTCCTTTGAAACTGGCATGGAGGCGGGTTGGGGATGGGATGGGTTTGTGCCCCCCCGATTTCGGGATTTTAACCCCCCACACGCCTCCAATCCCGCCTCCACGGACCAATGAAAATCCTACCCTATGCCTCAGTTGAAGACTTTGGGAATTTAGATCTCATGGTTTTAAAAGATGCTTGCAGATCATGATGTATTTGCAGGCACAGGGGATAGTCTCTTACAATATACAGCAGATAGCAGGTTAGTTGGTGAAGTTCTGTACTCATATCTACAGCACCCTGATGGATAGTTTTTCACCACTGCCATTCAGCCTGCAGCTTCAAGCCAATCTGCAGTAGAGGCCCTCATGACAGACTGTGCTTGGGATGTGGGCCTCGCTGGCATGGCCAGCATTTATTGCCCATCCCTAGTTGTCTTGGCTTGCTAGGCCAATTCAGAGGGCAGTTAAGAGTCAACCACGTTGGTATGAAATTGGAGTGAAATTAGTGAACCAGTTTGGCTTTTATGACAATCTGATAGCTTCATGGTCACCTTTTTACTGATACTAGCTTTCTATTTCCCGATTTAAAAAAAAAAGTATTAACTGAATTCAAATTCTCAGACTGCCAAGATAGGATTTGAACTTGCGCACTGTGGATTATTTGTCCAGGCCTACTGGATTACTTGTGCAGTAACATAACCACTACACCACCATATTCTGTTCAGACTGTTGTAATACTGGAGGGCCAGATTGGAGAGGCCTGACTGTTCCAGCCTCCAAGTGTAGGGAGGCCAGGAAAGCCGCCTTTACCAATATAGCAGCTCCCTTAATGCAGACCCAGATCGGATGTGGGACGTTGTGCTCCAAAATTGGGGCTTTTTTGTCCCCGTTTTCTGCCTGGAAAATGGGCACAACGAGACCCAATTTCTTCCCAAAAGACCTGGTATGAAAAGGGACCTAGAAAATAGTTTCAACCATTGTGAATTCAACTAGGGCGAGATTTTTTTTAAGCCATTCCAGAACTCCTGTTTGGAATAACCCAAGAGTTTGGCAGTCATGCAGCTTGTTTTAAGGTTTGGAAAGAGGCAGGGATCTCAAATGTGAAAGACCTCTATGAGCCCAGACTTTAAATCATTCGCCTAGTTCTGGTGTGATTATTCTATTCTCGGGGAGATGGCTATAAATTTCTGCAGATCAGACAGGCTGCTGGCAGTGCACTGCAGTTTGATGCTCTCACTTATATTACAGAATACTGTAAATTGGAAGTCTTGGCTCCCACTGGTGTGGAATCAGTCCCATTTACAGTCCAGGCAGAACCCACGGGACCAGTCACAACAGACAAGCAACTGTGTGTGCATCGGGCTGTACATGCTCAGTTGATTGAAGGTTGAAATTTGTATTTCTGACCACTAGACCTTTTCCAATAGCTGGAGAAAATCCATGCAAAGTAGCAATGGCCAAACATCATCACATACAGGCGAGCTGAGCAAGAAGCATTCCTGTAGCCAGTAAAAATGGTTTCCAGTGTCCATGTTTGCCACTGTCAAACTGTCAGTCTTGGCTCAGTGGCAGTACTCATGCCTCTGAGTCAGGAGGTTGTGGGTTCAAGTCCTACTGCAGAGACTTGAGAACTTAATTTAGGCTGGCACTTCAGAGGGGGTGCTGCACTCTCGGAGGTTTCATCTTTCGGATGAGACGTTAAACCGAGGTCCTTTCTGCCTTCGCAGTTAGATGCAAAAAAATCACACGGCACTATTTGAAGACGAGCAGTGGAGTTCTCCCGGTGTTCTCGCCAATATTTATCCCTCAACCAACATCACTAAAAAAACAGATTATCTGGTCATTATCTCATTGCTGTTTGTGGGATTTTGCTGTGCGCATATTGCCTGCCGCATTTCCTTCATTGGCTGTAAAGCACTTTGGAACATCCTGAGGTGGTGAAAGGCGCTATATAAATGCAAGTTCTTTCTTTCTTTTCCATCACTGCCGCTTTGAAAGGTACTGGAAAAATCACTGCTTTTGGCATCTCGCCATCTCCAAAGACAGCAATGCCATTCACAATTAATTTACAGCCTGCTGCCAAAGTTGGGGCTGCCTTTTGCAGCAGTGCTGATATTTAAAGGGTTTATGAGATCCCCACAGAGGTTAATGCAGTAATGCCAACCCCACCAACTCATAAATCATGAGATTTGGTAAGAAATCATGAATTACTGCTTTTTTCAAACATAAACCAAATAGATTGACAGTTTGTTCGTAAACCTCATCAGTGGCTTTATTTAATCCCTATCAGGTCACAGCTATACTATACTACTGCACCTGAAAATGTTTTATGAAATTTAAAAAAAAAATCTTACCTGTTATCACCATGTTGCTATGTTTGGGTGCTCCTCTTGAGTTTTGGGTGGGTGATTTTTCAGTATCAGGTAAGCATGAAATTATTGTATTCTAAACAAAATGAAGATTATGTAATACCCGTTTTTTCAAAGACTTCGTGAGGCATGTGACAGTGCTAATGATATTGATGTGGGGTCTGACGGTGGTTGATATTTGGGCTCAAGCCGCTGTGGGCTCGGTACACAGGCTTGCCCTGGAGTGACAGCCACAGTTCTGCTCTGCAACTCTGGATTTTCTCAGCCCTGAGGAGGCGGGTATGGAGGCGGGACCGCCGGGAAAGTTGCAGAATTTGGGGGCAGGTGGCAAACCCGCCCCCATCCCACCTCCGTGTCCTCGTGCCAGAAGGCGGGAAGGGATTAAAGCCTATTGATACGCTTATCAATTACTTCATAAAAGGTGATGAGTCGAAGAAGAGATGATGAGTCGAAAGAAGAGATGAATAAGGCTTTTATTAGCTAAGAAGAGACCATGCTTCTTCGTGAGTGACTGAACAAGTCTGAACGAAACCCACACAGTGGTGGGTGGAGTCAGCTGAGGCATGCCTCCATACACAGCGCCACCCAGAGGTGGCAATATACAATACAGTGGTTTACCACATTCACCCCTTGTTTAATGTGAAGTCCGGCGGGGTGAAGGGTACTACAAGTTAAGTCTATCAGGAGGCCTTGTCTGACATCCTGATCGTCGTGGTGGCGGCGGTGGTGTTGCAGCATCCGACGTCGGGTCTGGTGTCTGGGTGGTTGGCGAAGATTCCTGGGGCTTTGGCATGCCGTCTGCAGGGGTTGGGTTGGGAGGGGTGGTGGGGGATAACAGTGGTAAGGGGGATAACGGTGGTAAGGGGGATAACGGTGGTAATTCAGGGGTACCCGAGGGTGCGAGATCTCGTATGGAGACCGTGTCCTCCCGCCCGTCTGGGTATGTCACCCAGGCATACTGGGGGTTGGCGTGTAGGAGGTGCACCCGCTCGACCAGGGGGTCCGTTTTATGCGTCCTCACGTGCCTCCGCAGTAGGACGGGCCCAGGAGAAGTCAACCATGCCGGTAGCGAGGTTCCCGATGTAGACTTCCGGGGAAAAACGAACATTTTCTCATGAGGGGTCGCATTAGTGGCAGTACAAAGCAGTGACCGAATGGAGTGAAGCGCTGCAGGGAGGACCTCCTGCCAGCGGGAGGTCGGAAGGCCCTTAGATTTTAGTGCTAAGAGGACTGCCTTCCAAACCGTCGCGTTCTCCCTTTCCACCTGGCCGTTCCCCTGGGGGTTGTAACTGGTGGTCCTGCTCGTGGCGATACCTCTTGTTAGCAGGTACTGCCGAAGTTCGTCGCTCATGAACGATGAGCCCCTGTCGCTATGTATATAGCTGGGGAACCCGAACAGAGCGAAGATGTCATTCAGACACTTGATGACCGTGGTACTGGTCATGTCTGGGCAAGGGATGGCAAAGGGGAAACGGGAGTACTCATCAACTATGTTGAGGAAGTACACATTGCGGTCAGCGGAGGGGAGGGGCCCTTTAAAATCGACGCTCAGGCGTTCGAAGGGGCGGGTGGCCTTGATCAGGCTTGCTCTGTCCGGCCTATAGAAGTGCGGTTTGCACTCGGCGCAGATTTGGCAGCTCTTGGTCATGGTCCTGACCTCCTCGATGGAGTAGGGCAGGTTACGGGATTTGATAAAATGGAAAAACCTGGTGACCCCCGGGTGGCAGAGGTCATTGTGGAGGGACTGCAGCCTATCACTCTGCGCGTTGGCGCATGTACCACGTGATAGGGCATCTGGGGGCTCATTGAGTTTCCCTGGCCGATACAAGATATCATAATTGTAGGTGGAGAGTTCGATTCTCCACCTCAAGATCTTGTCGTTCTTGATTTTACCCCTCTGCTTATTATTAAACATAAAAGCTACTGAACGCTGGTCAGTGAGCAGGGTAAATCGTTTCCCGGCCAGGTAATGCCTCCAGTGACGCACCGCTTCTACAATAGCCTGGGCCTCCTTTTCGACGGAGGAGTGTCTCGTCTCGGGGCCCTGGAGGGTCCTTGAGAAAAAGGCCACGGGTCTGCCCGCCTGGTTAAGGGTCGCGGCTAGGGCGAAGTCGGAGGCATCGCTCTCCACTTGGAAGGGGATGGACTCATCCACCGCGTGCATTGCGGCCTTCGCGATATCGTTCTTGATAAGAGTGAAGGCTGCACACGCCTCTGGTGTCAGGGGGAAGGAGGTGGCTTTGATGAGGGGCCTGGCTTTGTCTGCATAGAGGGGCACCCACTGGGCGTAGTAGGAGAAAAACCCCAGGCATCTCTTCAGTGCTTTTTGGCAGTGGGGAAGGGGTAGCTCCATTAGGGGGCGCATTCTGTCGGGGTCGGGCCCGATGACTCCGTTCTCCACCACGCAGCCGAGGATGGCCAGGCGCTTGGTGTGAAACATACATTTTTCCTTATTGTACGTTAGGTTCAGCCGTTGGGCCGTACGGAGGAAATTTGCTAGATTAACGTCGTGGTCCTGCTGGTCGTGGCCGCAGATGGTGACGTTATCCAAATAGGGGAAGGTTGCCCGCAGCGCGTTCTGGTCAACCATTCGGTCCATCTCCCTTTGGAAGACCGAAACCCCGTTGGTGACGCCGAAGGGGACCCTAAGGAAGTGGTAGAGGCGGCCGTTTGCCTCGAAGGCAGTATACTGGCGGTCCTCATGGCGGATGGGCAGCTGGTGGTACGCTGACTTAAGGTCGATGGTGGAGAATACTTTGTATTGCGCAATCTGATTGACCATATCAGATATGCGAGGGAGGGGGTACGCGTCCAGCTGGGTGTACCGGTTTATGGTTTGGCTGTAGTCGATTACCATGCGGCGTTTTGCAGTGGTTTTAACGACTACAACCTGGGCTCGCCAGGGGCTAGTGCTACCTTCGATAATGCCCTCCTTCAAGAGCCGCTCCACCTCAGAGCTGATAAAAGCTCTGTCCCCGGCACTGTACCGCCTGCTTTTGGTAGCGATGGGTTTACAGTCGCGGGTGAGGTTAGCGAACAGGGGAGGGGGGGGGACTTTTAATGTGGAAAGGCTGCAGGTGGTTTGCAGCGGGCGATTTAAAAGTTGTTGGTTGCAGACTGTGAGTGGGGGGAGGGGTCCACCGTATGCTAGTGTGACACTCTTAAGGTGGCACTGAAAATCCAACCCTAGCAGGACGGCAGCGCAAAGACGGGGCAGGACTAGCAGTTTAAATTTTTGATATTCAGTGCCCCCTACTGACAGGGTCACCACACAGTAGCCGCTGATGTCCATTGACTGGGACTTGGACGCCATAGAAATGCGATGGTGCGTTGGCAGAATCGTGAGGGAGTGGCTACGTACCGTGTCGGGGTGGACGAAACTCTCTGTGCTCCCGCTGTCGATCAGGCAACTGGTGGCGCGGCCGTTTACCGCGATATCCATCATGGAGCTGGATAGATGGTGAGGGTGGCCTTGATCCAGCGTCACGGAGGCCAGTATGTGGCTTAGTGAGTCACTATAGTCATCCGCCGAGACGGTGGTCGGTTCCGGTGACGAAATGGCGGTTGAGTGCGTTGGATACGATGGCGGCGGATGCCATGCGGCCGGGGGTACACAAAATGGCGGATAAGATGGCTGCTCCCACGGCCCGCACGCTGCGCTGCTGGCTGGCTTCCCCTTGCAGGCGTTAGCGTAATGGCCTTTCTTCCCGCAGCCCGAGCAGGTAGCTGTCTTAGCTGGGCAGTGCGCTCTGGGATGTTTTAACTGGCCACAGAAATAGCATTTTTGGGCCTGGTTACTGGGCATCGAAGCAGTTCTTACCGGAGGCTGCTGTCTCGGTTGGGTCGCTGCAGCGGTTGGTGCCGGGGGCGGCGGTCCCGTGTCCCACGGTTTCGATTGCCATGTCTCGGCGCCGTTACGGGGGTATGCCTCGAGGTTTCGGTGGGCCTCCTCTAACGAGAGCGCAAGGGCAATGGCCGTCTTCAGGTCGGGTTCCTTGCTTTCTAGCAGTCTCTGCCGGGTGTGGTCTGACTGGAGGCCCCTGACGAAGGCATCACAGGCGAGTCCCTGCGCGTGCTCCACAGCCGTTACCGCTTTACAATCGCAGTCTCTGCAGAGTGCCAGTAGCGCCCGTGCAAATGCCCCTACCGATTCTCCCGGTTGCTGCCTGCGGGATCCCAAGAGGTGTCGGGCGTAAATTGTGTTCACTGGGCGCGTATATTGCCCTTTTAGTAGCTCGAGGGCCGCCACATACGTATTAGAGTCCCGGATTAGCATATATACTTGATGGCTCACCTGGGCGGTCAAAATTTTCAGTTTGTGATCCTCCTCTGTAACCTGTGAGATTGCGAGGAAGGATTCAAAGCAGCTCAGCCAGTGTTCAAACTTGGCTGATGCACCCACATCTTGAGGGTCGAGGTCCAGGCGTGGTGGTCTGAGGGCTCTCAGCAATGTCTGCTGTATCCGTTGCTGTTGTTGCTCCTCAGGTGTCGCCATTTAACTTTTAGCTAATAAAATTGATACGCTTATCAATTACTTCATAAAAGGTGATGAGTCGAAGAAGAGATGATGAGTCGAAAGAAGAGATGAATAAGGCTTTTATTAGCTAAGAAGAGACCATGCTTCTTCGTGAGTGACTGAACAAGTCTGAACGAAACCCACACAGTGGTGGGTGGAGTCAGCTGAGGCATGCCTCCATACACAGCGCCACCCAGAGGTGGCAATATACAATACAGTGGTTTACCACACCTATTAACTGCCTGTTAACAGGTAGTTAACAGGCATAAAATAGGATTATCCCCATTTTTCATGCTGAAGTGTGAGCTTCCCGACCTGGGGGAACCCCGCCGAGGTGTAGGAGGTGAGTAGGAGGTCTGCAGGGGTCAGAGGGATCTGAGTGCGATGTAGAGGTGAGTGATGGGTGCAAGTGTGGAGTGGTAATTATGTGAGGTGAGTGTAAAGTGTTAGAAAATGTTAACTTACCTTTGTTTCTACCTACAGTCTTCAGCCGCTGTGGAGCCAGAGTCACCGACATCTCCATTATAGAGATCACAGACTGGCTGTTGCATCCTCCGATACAACAGCCAGTTGATTTCTGCAAAGTAGAAAGGTTTGATGAGTCCTGAACACAAGGGCTCATCAAACTACACAGAATATCAGTGTTTGACAGCTTTACAGAGCTGTCAAACAATGATATTTCTTCTTTCAAAAGTTCTTGACAGATGACACCTCATACATTGACGTGCTCTGTCACTGACTTCCCCCTAATTGGCCTGCTGAACCCACCAAAGGTGTGCGGGGTTAGGCTGATTGGCTCTGATAAAAATTGACCCTTAGTGTTAGGGGGATTAAATACGTAGGGATAGGGTGGGATATGTGTTGGTGTAGGGGTTACGGGGATCGGGTTGGGATATGTGTCGGTGCAGGCTCGATGGGCCGAAATGGCCTCTATCTGTACTGTGAGGTTTCTGTGATTTCTGTGAAATTCCCGCTGGTTGGCCAGAAGCTGATGGAGGCAGGATTGAAACCCGGCAAGCAGCAGTCCCGCCTCCAAAAGCTTCCCATTCAGAAAATCCAGCCCTCACTGTCTGCCCGATCGGCTGTTCACCATCTTACAGATGCTTTGCTTATTTAATATGGAGTACCTGACATATCGCACTCATGTTTATGGTATTAAATCAAGACATAATTATATAATTGTTTTAAAGTGATATAAACCGTAATTTTGCTTGATTCGCGTGTTTCCTTTCGCACACTAACCAGACAAAGTCCTTGTTCTTTTGGAAATGCAAAATGTATTTTTGGATTCACCTGTATCAGCTGTTGAATGTGCGCTACTATCACAGTGCAGAAGGCATGCGTGTTGCACTGTATTCCTAAATGGGACAGCTGTACGTGACATCATTGATTGGCCATCTCCAGAGAAACCTTTGCACCGCTGTCCAATAGCGTGGCTCAAAACAAAAAGGGATGAGCACTTGGAACAGGGAAACCTGGCACTCGCACTCCATGGCAGCTCGTGGGGGCCAAGAGAGAGCTCACGGGGGTCCGACAGCGCATAGCACATGATCCGCTCGCTTCCACTCTGCCTCCAGTTGGGTGCCCAGCAACACGAACCACGTGTCGTGGTGCGCACGAAGAGAGCGCTGGGTGCACACGGTGCACAAATGGAACACCTGCTACCGAAGGTGCCAATCCCTGTTTCAGCTCCAATTCCAATCCCAAGAATGTTTCAATCTCCGTGGCCAACCATGAGCGGGGCTGCCGCACACTGACCACTCGGAGTACTGCTGTGCTGTTGAACTCACGCCCAGCATCAATCCCTGAGGTAAAAAAACGCAATATTTCGCTGTTGAATCATGAGATTGTGAGTTTGGTTAAATTTTAATTAAAAATCGAGTGTTTCGCAATTAATTCGCGAGAGTTGGCATTACTGTTAATGTGGGTAGAAAAGGATTGCTATCTTAGCTTTATAGTTATCTGCATTGGTATGATAAGAATTGATAGACAGGGCTTGGCCAAGTGTGGTTAGCATTCACAATTTCTCTGACAGTGGAGCCTGCACTGCAGGAGGACACACAACTCAGTGCATGAAGCAAAACTAAATTGGTTTAATTCAAAATGTTACATCAGATGCATTGGAGTCCAATATAATCTTAAAGCATCAATGTCCTGTGTCAATCAGGCCTGAACAGAAACTTGTTACGTCACATGCTTCTCCTCTTTCTAGGATTCAGGCCTTCTGGGAATGCTGTCTGAAGAGTATAGCTTTTTTTTGTAGTTTACCAAGTGACTCATCACTATTGAATGACGATTATCAAAAGGGGAAATTAGATTAGTTTCAAATGATTAATGATGGCCAAAAGAATGGTGGTCAGACATTGGAGAGTCTCCTGCTTCCTCACGCCATTGATGAATGGGTGGCATTGGTCTCCACTATGACAGCTTATATTTATTAAGTAGTGCAAGGTACTTGACACCAATGTTCCCATAATTTATTTTTGACTGCGCGGCCCCTTTAAGGGGCTGCACAGGACAGGCAGAGAGTTGGGCAGCCATGTAGCTCATAGGGAATGTTGCTTGACACCACAAAGGTGTCACTCTCTGGCTTTTGCAGAAGACAGAAATGCCCATACAAAGTGGCATTTTCAAAGAGAAGTAAATGCTATGAGGCTGTGCCCTGGTTTTATAAAACATTTGTTGTTGTATGATTGAGACATTCTTAGATATCTAATTGTTAACCAATGCTACATTTTACACTTACACATTTAATTTTCCCATCCCCATTTTCTCTTTTTTTGAAGATAGTAATTCATGCCGGGATGCAATTCCACAGGAAACAGACTATGGCCTCTTGTGCATCCCCTACATTCTTCTCCCCATTGGTGGCAACTACCTTCAGCCATCTTGACCCTAAGCTCTGGACTTCTCTTCTTAAACCTCTCTGCCTCTGCACCTCTCTCTCCTTCTTTAAGATGCTCTTTTAAATCTACCTCTTTGACCAAGCTTTTGGTCACCTGTCCTAATGTCTCCTTCTTTGGCTCAGTGTCAATTTATGTCTGATTATGCTCCTGTAAAGTGCCTTGGAATGTTTTACGATGTTAAATACACTATATAAATGCCAATGCTGTTGTTGTAGACATCAGCCTCTGGTACCTCACACAAGTGGGCTTCTTCCTGTATGAGCTCAGCCATTGAGTGCCTATTGGAGATTTAGCAATGTTTGGTGCATCATAACTGAATTTGATCCTGTCTCACCTGACAGCCACACCTGAAAATGTCCAGCAGGAGCCCCTGGATGATAAGATGGCCGGCTGATTTTATCCTGTGTTAACCCAGAGACACTGTGGTCAATTGTAGCACCCACACCAGAGATCAGCTAGGGATCTAACTTGGAATTCCTGGTCTTTGTGACTTAGTATCAGTAAGTGGATTTGTCTACTGTGCCATTGGGAGAACCATAATGCATGATTAAGTGGGTATAGAACAGAACATTGTTCTGTATTTTGCAGCCTTCTTTCTTTTATGTGTATTGTTCCATCAAATCTAAACATCTGGTTTAAAAACATGCACTAATTCTGTGTCCAGATTCTGCTGACAATCAAACTGCTTGTGATTTCTGACACCATCGTTACTGCCTGATTGAATTACTGCATTGTAGCCATCTACTGTGTCACTCTGGCTCAACTGGTAGCACTCTTGCTTGAGCCTGAAGGCTGTAGATTTAAGACCTACTCCAGGACGTAAGTGTATCATCTAAGCTGACATTTCAGTGCCGTACTGATGAAGCCAAGGACATGTCTGCCAATTCAATTGTATGGTAAAGGCTCCACAGCACCATTCAAAGAAGAATAGAGTTCTTCTAGTTTTCTGGACAATGTTCTTCTCTTAACCATAATCACCAAAAAATAGCTTAAATGGTTATTTATATCATTGCTGTTTGTGCGATTATACTGTGTGCCAACTGATTGATACATTTGCTTACATAACAGCAGTCACTGCATTTCAAAATAATTCATTGAAGTACTTTGAAATGTTTCTGAGATGTGATGAGGTGCAATTGTCACTATCCCTTGTGCATAAATCTTGAGTTCCTCTATTTGCCTGTCTCCTTTTTATGTATTACATAGTACATATTATTTACAGCACAGAAACAGACCCAACAGGTCTATGTCGGTGTTCATGCTCCACATGAGCCTCCTCCCACCTTACTTCATCTCACCCTATCAACATATCAAAAATGTATGTGAACTTGTGAAGTGACAGGACAGCTTGCCTCAATTGCTTTAATCTGTAGCTTAAACAATTGGTTGTTTAACATGCATATCTGCCTGGAACTGAAGCACTAAGGCAGTATTGTACAACTTATGCAACATCAGGGGCCAAGATGTATCTTTTTCTATGTGCATATAAATTAATTACTGAAGATTATTAAAAGAACATAGATGGAGCTTGATTGGTGCAGTGCTGGAGGAGCCTGGGCCTTTGCCCTTATCCTACAGGTATGAGGTTCTTGCTACCTGCTCAGATGAGGGCAGAGTCTGCAGGGTGGATGAGCAAACTGACAATGGCAGCATTGTACAGGAGGCCGTTCAAGTGGGGATAGTGAAAAGGAATGTTACAGTGGTAGGGGACAGTAAAGTCAGGGGGTAGATACTGTTCTCTGCAGCTGCGACCGGGAGTTAAGGGTACCTCATGGCTGGAGAAGAATTTGGAGTGGGAGGGGGAGGATCCTGTTGTTGTGATTCACGTAGGAACCAACAACATAGTAGAACTAGGAATGAGGTTCTACTGAGAGATTCTGAGGAGCTAGCATCCAAATTAAAAGGCAGAACCTCAAAGGTAATAATCTCTGGATTGTTACCTGAGCCACGTGCAAATTAGCATATGAACAAACAGATCAGAGTTAACTGAGTGCCTCAGAATGGTGTGGGAAGAAGGGGTTTTGATTCATGGGGCACTAACACCAGTACTGGGGAAAGAGGGAATTGTTCTGTTGGGATGGGCTCCACTTAACCCGGGCTGGAACCAGTGTCCTGGTGAATCCAATAATTAGGGCTGTAGTTAGGGCTTTAAACTAAAAAAGTGGGGGCGGGGGCGGGGGGGGGGGGAAAGGGGTCAGGTGAGGGGAAATTTAGAAATCTAAAGAGAAAAGTCAATGCAATGGAGCAGTGTAGCGATTTGGGTAAAGATAAGCAGAGTGTGATAGGAAGGGACAGAAGGGGAGAAATTCATTATAGCCCCATTTGGGTGTTAAATTTTAAAAGTTGAGAAAATTAGCACCAGGTGCTAATGTTTCTAAATGTTTAGAAAATTCAGTTTTGCGCTCCAGGAAGGAAACAAACTGGAACAAGAAAGGTAAGTTTTTTTTTCACTTCCCTCAGCCACCTCACCTTTAATCATCACCCCCAAAGTGGTCGCCCGCCCGATGCACGCCTCCTGCAGCTGTTTTCGACCGGTGCTGCTGCAGGGGGCGGAAATCAATTTTGGGTCCGGGCACTGCCGGGTCAAAGCACACAGCGATGACCTCACGATCTCTGGGCAAAGGAGATCGGGGCATAGTGCCAATGCAAATCTCCCGCTGAATATGGCAGGAGTCGATGTCAGCGCTGCACCTGGTTGCAAAGCCATTTGCGTCCCATTAGTGCCACTAACTGGAGGCACAAGGCACCCAACTTCGCCCCTAGAGAGTTTAATTGTAATAGTGCATCAGCGATTAAGGTGAAAGCAGGGAATAATGGTAAAATTTTAAAGTTAAAGGCTCTTTATCTGAATGCACAAAGCATTTATAACAAGATAGATGAATTAGTGGCACAAATAGAGATAAATGGATTTGATCTAACAGCCATTACAGCGACATGTTGCAAGGTGACCAAGGGTGGGAACTAAATATTTCAGGGTACTTGACATTTCAAAAATACAGGCAGAATGGAAAACGAGGGGGTAGCCGATATAATAAAGGATGACATAAGGACAGTAGTGAGAAAGGATCTTGGCTCGGAAGATCAGGTAGTAAAATCAGTACGGGTGGAGATGAGAAATAACAAGGGGCAGAAAACACTAGTGGGAGTAGTGTATAGTCCCCCTAACAGTAGCATTAATCAACAAATAATAGGAGCTTGTAACAAAGGTAATATAATTATCGTAGGGGACTTTAGTCTTCATATAGACTGGACAAATCAAATTAGCAAAGGTAGTCTGGAGGACGAGTTCATGGAATGCATTTGAGACAGTTTCCTTGAACAATATGTCATGGAACCAACGAGGAAATAGACTATTTTAGATCTTGTATTGTGTAATGGGACAGGGCTAATTAGTAATCTCATAGTAAAGGACCCTCTGGGGAAGAGTGATCATAATATGTTAGAATTTCACATTGAGTTTGAGAGTGGAATATTCAAGTCCAGAACTAGAATATTAAACTTAAATAAATCATTACATAGACATGAGGGGTGAGTTGGCTATGGTAGATTGGGTAATTAGATTAAAAGGTATGACAGTATGGCAAACATTTAATGAAATATTCCAAAATTCTCAACAAATATACATTCCATTGAGAATTCTCAGCGAATATACATTCCATTGAGAAATAAAAAATCCATGGGCTAAGTGATCCATTTGTGGCTAAATAACTAAAGAAGTTAAGGATAGTATTGGATTAAAAGAAGCGGCTTATACTGTTGCGAAGGATAAGCCTGAGGATTGGGAAAGCTTTAGAAGCCAGCAAAGGATGACCAAAACACTGATAAAAAGGGAGAAAATAGAATGTGAGAGTAAACTAGCAAGAAATATAAAAGCAGATTATAAGAGTAGGTTAAAAAGGAAGAGATTAGCAAAAGTAAGTGTTGGTTCCTTAGAGGCTGAGGAAGGAGAAATTATAATGGGGAAAAAAGAAATGGCAGAGACTTTAAACAAATATTTTTTATCTGTCTTCACAGTAGAAGTCACAAAATACCAAAAATAGTGGGGAACCAAGGGGCTAATGAGAGTGAGGAACTTAAAGTAATTAAAATCAGTAGAGAAAAAGTACTTGAGAAACTAATGGGACTAAAAGCTAACAAATCCCTAGACCTGAGGGCCTACATTCTAGGGTTCTAAAAGAGGTGCTGCAGAGATAGTGGATGTATTGGTTGTGATCTTCCAAAATTCTCTAAATTCTAGAATGGTCCCAGCAGATTGGAAGGTAGCAAATATAACCCTGCTATTCAAGAAAGGAAGGAGAGAGAAAACAGGGAACTGTTGGCCAGTCATCCTTTATCGTCGCTGGATCAAAATCCTGGAACTTCCACCCTAACAGCACTGTGGGAGTACCTTCACCACACGGACTTTTTTTATTCATTGATGGGATGTGGGCGTCGCTGGCTGGCTAGGCCTGCATTTAGTGCCCATCCCTAATTGCCCTTGAGAAGATGGTGGTGAGCCGCCGCCTTGAACCACTACAGTCCATATGGTGTAGGTACACCCACAATGTTGTTAGGAAGGGAGTTCCAGGATTTTGGCCCAGCGACAGTGAAGGAACGGCGATACAGGTCCAAGTCAGGATGGTGTGTGGCTTGGAGGGGAACTTGTAGGTGGTGATGTTCCCATGCGTCTGCTGCCCTTGTCCTTCTAAGTGGTAGAGGTCGCGGGTTTGGAAGGTGCTGTTGAAGGAGCTTTGGCGAGTTGCTGCTGTGCATCTTGTAGATGGTACACACTGCAGCCACAGTACGCCGGTGGTGGAGGGAGTGAATGTTGAAGGTGGTGGATGGCGTGCCAATCAAGCGGGCTGCTTTATCCTGAATGGTGTCGAGCTTCTTGAGTGTTGTTGGAGCTGCACTCATCCAGGCAAGTGGAGAGTATTCCATCACACTCCTGACTTGTGCCTTGTAGATGGTGGAAAGGCTTTGGGGAGTCAGGAGGTGAGACACTTGCTGCAGAATTCCCAGCCTCTGGCCTGCTCTTGTAGCCACAGTATTTATATGGCTGGTCCAGTTCAGTTTCTGATCAATGGTAACCCCCAGGATGTTGATAGTGGGGGATTCAGCGATGGTAATGCCATTAAATGTCAAGGGGAGATGGTTAGAGTCTCGCTTGTTAGAGATGGTCATTGCCTGGCACTTGTGTGGTGCGAATGTTACTTGCCACTTGTCAGCCCAAGTCTGAATGTTGTCCAGGTCTTGCTGCATATGGACACGGACTGCGTCAGTATCTGACGAGTCTCGAATGGTGCTGAACAGTGTGCCATCATCAGCGAACATCCCCACTTCTGACCTTATGATGGAGGGAAGGTCATTGATGAAACCGCTGCAGCGGTTCAAGAATGCGGCTCACCACCACCTTCTCCAGGGCAATTAGGGATTGGGCAATAACTGCTGGCCTTCCCAGCGATGCCCACATCCCATAAATGAATTTTAAAAAATTAGTTGTAGGGAAAATGCTGGAATCCATTATTAAGGAAGTGGTAATAGGACACATAGAAAAACATAATGGCCCATATTTTCTGATCGGAGGCTTCCTGTGTGCAGAGGCCTCCGATCTGTAAAAAATCTATGCCCTTACCTGAGGGCTCCAGAGGTACGGCCATTTCCACTCCTGGGCCTCTCCACGACGAAATGCGCAGGGCCCAGGTATCCCAGGGGCACAGGCGGTTCGCAAGCGTCCCTGGGATCATGTGGGCCATGGGGAGCCAATGAGAGAAGGGAATCTCCCTTCATACTTTTGACAGGCCTCTCAGTTTAGACCTGTCAAAAGTATGAATGGAGATCACTGAAAAAAGACATAAAAACATTAAATACATTTTTTTAAATCACGTCTTTAAATGACATTAAATTAAATAAACAAAAACTTTTTAAAACTCTTATGCTGGTAAAAGCAGTCCTTATGCCTGGTAAAAGCAGGCGTAAGATTTTTAAGTGTTTTCAGCGGGTGGAGGTTCAGCAGAACGCTCCACCCGCAGAGGCCCTTCGTCAGGGCAGGCGCAGGATCTGTCAAGAGCATTCTTGACAGATCGGAAATGCCGGTTTTCAGCACATGCGCTTCACATGCCTGAAACCAGCATTTGCGAGGTCCTACGGGTGTGTGCACACCTCGTACACACCCATAGGGATCGGAAAATACAGGCCATTCTGATTAGGCAGAGCCAACATGGTTTTATGAAAGGGAAATCGTGTTTATAACACATTTATGGGAGGTTTTTGAGGATGTAACTAGCAGGGTAGATAAAGGGGAACCAGTGGATGTAGTGTATTTGGATTTCCAAACCATTTTTAGGTTGGCAGGCTGCAACTCGTGGGGTGCTACAAGGATCAGTGTTGGGGCCTCCGCTATTTACAATCTATATTAATGACTTAGACAAAGGGATTGATTGCAATGTATCCACGTTTGCTGATGATACAAAGCTAGGTGAGAAAGTAAGCTGTGAGGAGGACACAAAGAGCCTGCAAAGGGATATAGACAGGTTAAGTGAGTGGGCAATAAGGTGGCAGATGGAGTATAATGTGGTGAAATGTGAGGTTATTTACTTTGGTACAAAGAATAGGAAAACATAATTTTTTTAAATGGTGAGAAACTATTAAATGTTGGTGTTCAGAGTGATTTAGGTGTCCTCGTACAGGAAACACAGAAAGTTAGCATGGAGGTACAGTAAGCAATTAGGAAGGCAAATGGCATGTTGGCCTTTATTGCAAGGGGGTTGGAGTACAAGAGTAAGGAAGTCTTGCTACAATTGTACAGGGCTCTCGTGAGACCACACCTGTGCATAGTTTAGGTCTCCTTATCTGAGGAAGGATATACTTGCCTTAGAGGCAGTGCAACGAAGGTTCACTAGATTGATTCCTGGGATAAGAGGGTTATCCTACGAGGAGAGATTGAGTAGATTGGGCCTATACTCTCTGGAGTTTAGAAGAATGATCTCATCGAAACATATAAGATTCTGAGGGATATTGACAGGGTAGATGCTGAGAGGTTGATTCACCTGACTGAAGAGTCTAGAACTAGGGGGCATAGTCTCTGGATAAGGGTTTGGCCATTTAAGACTGAGATGAGATCGAATTTCTTCACTCAGAGGGTTGTGAATCTTTTGAATTCTTTACCTGAAAGGGCTGTGGATGCTGAATCGTTGAGTATATTCAAGGCTGAGATAGATAGATTTTTGGACTCGGGTAATCAAGGGATATGGAGATCAGCGGGAAATTGGAGTTGAGGTCGAAGGTCTTAATGAATGGCGGAGCAGGCTCGAGGGACCATATGGCCTACTCCTGCTGCTAGTTCTTATGTTCTAACCCAAAGCACCCTTGAATTTTATGTTATGCCCCAGCACCAAGGCAACTAAATTATGCTAACCTCAACCCTGAGAGATACTGAAAGCCTACATAACAGTTTCCTTGGTTGGCACCTGACAGCTGTGTGTCTGGAAACAGACAGGAAGAGAGCTGTAGTTGTTTGGGGCTTTTATATATCTCTTTTTATTTTACTTTTCCCTTTTTCCTTTTATATGGATCTGAAGGTGATGCTCCATCCTGGTCCAAAAGATGTTCAGCATGTGATGTCACTGTCCCCAAACAGAACTTTTTCCATTGATCACTATCTTCTGCTTTTTGTTGCTGGGCTAGTTTCCAATTCTACCGGGTAATTTGAAATTAAATCCATGAGCCTGTAATCTATGGAACTGCAGCATTTCGGAACATCACAATTCTTGTGCTCTTAATAGTTATGATCTATCTAGGCCACTTCATATAATCCATCTATTTTTTTATTTGGATATTTGGCAGAAACATTTACGTGTCAATATCTGTACATGTTCTAATTTTTGAACTCCGCACTTTCTTTATATTTGTCCATTTCTAGGAGCACAACAGTGTGATTTGTTTGGGGAACAAGGTGATCCAGTTTATTAAAACCTAGTTCTAAAACACCTCTGAACATTGAAGCACAACTTGAACTAACAAAGTTGGTTTGTCATATTAAAATTGAATGAGCTGGGCTATCTTATGGCTGCTGCAAACTAATTCGAATCAGGGGCCTTGATTTGAATCTTAGACTGACAGAAAACACTTTATTTAAAAGTGATTTAAATCCTCGCAGGTTGCATTTACAATGATGCTTACTCACTCTCTGTGTAATTACTGGGAATGTTTCAAATGCTTTTTAATGCTCTGGACATATTTAGAGCCTTGGGTTGACATTGAATTATATATTTTCCCTGTGAGGATTTATATATTTTCCCTGTGAGGATTTATCAGTCAGTAATATAATTGTGGACTAATATTTTACCCTGGGTATTAATTTTGTCAAAAAAATGATATATGTAGACAGGGCAGCAAGACCGCTGGAAAGCAGTAATGGGCGGTGATTTTGACTTTGGGTTATGGTCTAAAATGGGCGATATCGCCTCGGCAGCTCATGGAAACAAAAATCGGGAGATGTGTTTAATGGGACCAAGCCAATATCGTGTGTTTTAAACTATCGTCCAAAATCAAAATGATCCCAATGGACTTTTTGGGGGGAAAATTCAATATCGCCCCGTTTGAGGCACCATTATCGGCTGTGTGCAAAGTTTAGCGCCTGGTGCTAATTATCGCCTCCGACGGCAAACTTGGCTTTTATCGCCCCTGGAGGTGATTGGAGCGCTAAATCAGGCGCTTCACACCTGTCTTAAGGCGCAATGGCCGAGGCGCTACCTCAGAGCGCTGGCGAAGCAAGGAAGGGCAAATCAAAATGAACCTGCAAAGTGCTGCTCAGTACCCAAAACTCCTTCATGCAGCGTTGAATCTCTCCAGCAGCGCCTCTCTCTCTCTCTCAGAATGCGTGGTGCAAACATGTCACCAACAAAAAAAGGCAGGAAGCGGTCGCCTTTAAATAGTGCTCCCCCAGTCCCTTTCTGACTACAAAATGCTCCCCTCAACCTGTCATTGCTAGTGGTAGGCGGTAAGGCAGGGGGCGCCACTCAATATCCGGTCCGGGGCGCTACTTGGGCGTTGCGCACTCGACTGATGTCACAATCTGCCGGCGCAGGAGGTCGTGGCAGTAGTGTTTAGCGCCGCCGCAAAATGTCTAGTTAATTTCGTGAGCGCCGCAAACATCGCTGTGTCTGGGCGCTAGTTGCTTTGCGCCCCATTAGCGCCCTCTTAAGGCGCTAACGGGAGGCGCAAACAACTGAATTTTTCCTCCTTTGTCTGTTAGTATCATTAGCCTGAGTCGTAAACCCAACCTGAAATGAATTAATGGATTTTCTTTTTAAATTGCTTGCAAGAGTATCATGGCTTTGTTAAAGACACTTCATGAAAAACCTGTGCAGAATTATGTTAAGCAGGGTGGAGGGGGGAATATAAAACAAAAGAGTCCTAAACTGACATACAGAACTAGCATTAGTTGAACAATGTTTTGGAAGCATCACAGCGGCACTCTCTGAAATGAACAGCATGAAGGAGTTTTCAGTATCACAGCATCACAATTACGGTAACATAGTGGTTATGTTGCTGGAGTATTAATCCAGAGGCCTGGACTAATAATCTGGAGATGTGTGTTCAAATCCCACCATGGCAGTTTGTGAATTTGAATTCAGTTCATTAAATAAATCTGGTATCAGTAATGGTGATCACGAAGCTATCGGATTGTCGTAAAAACCCAACTGGTTCACTAATGATCTTTAGGGAAGGAAACCTACCCACCCTTACCCAGTCGGCCATATATGTGACTGAAGACCCAAACCAATGTGGTTGACTCTTAACTGCCCTCTGAAATGACCTAGGAAGCCACTCAGCTCAAACCGCTGCAAAAATGTACAATTAGAATAAAACCGGACAGACCACCTGGCCTCGACCTAGGCATCCGATTCGAACAGGACAAAGACACATCCAGCCCAGTCAACCCTGCAAAGTCCTCCTCACTAACATCTGGGGACCTGTGCAAAAATTGGGAGACCTGCCCCACAGACTAGTCAAGCAACAACCTGACATAGAATCTTACCTATCAGCCAACATCCCAGACTCCTCCATCACCATCACTGGGTATGTCCTGTCCCACTGGCACAGTGGTATACAGTGGGGAAGGTGTGGCCCTGGGAGTCCTCAACATTGACTCCGGACCCCATGAAGTCTCATGGCATCAGGTCAAGGAAACCTCCTGCTGATTACTACCTCCCTCCCTTAGCTGATGAACATAAGAACATAAGAACATAAGAAATAGGAGCAGGAGTAGGCCAATCGGCCCCTCGAGCCTGCTCCACCATTCAATAAGATCATGGCTGATCTGATCCTAACCTCAAATCTTCTATCACTCTGCATCCACCCGAACCCATGTGATCTCCCGGGAGAGGCGAAAAACCAGATAAAGACCCAATGGCCAATTTGGGAGAAAAAAATCTGGGAAATTCCTCTCCGACCCATCTAGGCGATCGAAATTCTTCCAGGAGATCACTCTGTCCCTATATTTTCTACAGTACTTACCTTCTGTAAAGGCGATCTCCACCCCAGCCAGGAACAGGAATAAAACCATCTCCTGAAATCTAACAGAATTAGAACACAGTAGGAGCAGAACAAGGCTACACAGCCCCTGGGCCCACTCCACTACCCACAGGGCCATGACCATTCCGAACCTAGACTCATGTCCAATTTCCTGCCCGCTCCCCGTAACCCTTAATTCCCTTTACTTCTAGGAAACTATCTATTTCTGTTTTAAATTTATTTAATGATGTAGCTTCCACAGCTTTCTGGGGCAGCAAATTCCACAAACCTACCACCCTCTGAGTGAAGAAGTTTCTCCTCATCTCAGTTTTGAATGAGCAGCCCCTTATTTTAAGATTATGCCCCCTAGTTCTAGTTTCACCCATCATTGGGAACATCCTCACCGCATCCACCCGATCAAGCCCCTTCACAATCTTATATGTTTCAATAAGATCGCCTCTCATTCTTCTGAACTCCAATGAGTAGAGTCCCAATCTACTCAACCTCTCCTCATATGACCACCCCCTCATCCCCGGGATTAACCGAGTGAACCTTCTTTGTACTGACTCGAGAGCAAGTATGTCTTTTCTTAAGTATGGACACCAAAACTGTATGCAGTATTCCAGGTGCGGCCTCACCAATACCTTGTACAACTGCAGCAATACCTCCCTGTTTTTATATTCCAACCCCCTAGCAATAAAAGCCAACATTCCATTGGCCTTCTTAATCACTTGCTGCACCTGCATACTAACTTTTTGAGTTTCGTGCACCAGGACCCCCAGATCCCTTTGTACTACAGTACTTTCCAGTTTCTTGCCATTAAGATAATAACTTGCTCTATGATTTTTCCTGCCAAAGTGCATAACCTCACACTTTCCAGTATTGTATTCCATCTGCCAAATCTCTGCCCACTTACTTAGCCTGTCTATGTCCCTTTGCAGGTTTTTTATGTCCTCCTCACTCACTACTTTCCCTCCCATCTTTGTATCATCTGCAAACTTTGATATGTTACACTCAGTCCCCTCCTCCAAATCGTTAATATAGATTGTAAAGAGTTGGGGACCCAGCACTGACCCCTGCGGAACACCACTAGTTACTGGTTGCCAATCTGAGAACGAACCATTTATCCCAACTCTCTGCTTTCTGTTAGAGAGCCAATCCTCCACCCATGCCAGAATATTACCCCCAATCCCGTGATTTTTTATCTTGAGCAATAATCTTTTGTGTGGCACCTTGTCAAATGCCTTTTGGAAGTCTAAATACACTACGTCCACTGGTTCCCCTTTATCCACCCTGTATGTTACTTCCTCAAAAAACTCAAGCAAATTTGTTAAACATGACTTCCCCTTCATGAAACCATGCTGAGTTTGCCCTATTAAATTATGTTTATCCAAATGTCCCGTTACTGTCTCCTTAATAATGGACTCTAACATTTTACCAACCACAGATGTTAGGCTAACAGGTCTATAGTTTCCAGCCTTCTGCCTACTACCCTTTTTAAATAAGGGTGTTACATTAGCAGTTTTCCAATCTGCCGGGACCTTTGCTGAGTCCAGTGAGTTTTGGAAAATTATTACCAATGCATCCACAATCCCTACCGCTACTTCCCTCAAGACCCTGGGATGCAAGCCATCAGGTCCAGGGGATTTATCCGCCTTGAGTCCCATTATTTTACCAAGTACCACTTCCTTAGTGATTTTAATCGTATTTAGTTCCTCCCCCCCTAGAGCCCCCTGTTTGTCCAGTGTTGGGATATTCTTAGTGTCCTCTACTGTAAAGACTGATACAAAATAATTGTTCAGTGTTTTTGCCATCTCCATATTTCCCACCATTAATTTCCCGGTCTCATCCTCTAAGGGACCAACATTTACTTTAGCCACCCTTTTTCTTTTTATATAACTATAGAAACTTTTACTGTCTGTTTTTATATTTTTTGCTAATTTACTTTCATAATCTATCTTCCCTTTCTTAATCAATCTTTTTGTTATTTTTTGCTGTCTTTTAAAGACTTCCCAATCTTCCATCCTCCCACTAGATTTGGCTACCTTATATGCCCTTGTTTTTAGTCGGATACTATCCTTAATTACTTTGCTTAGCCACGGATGGCTATCTTTTCTTTTACACCCTTTTTTCCTCAGTGGAATATATTTTTTTTGGAAGTTGTAAAATAACTCCTTAAATGTACACCACTGGTCATGTACCGTCTTACCCTTTAATCTATTTTCCCAGTCCACTCTAATTAATTCTGCTCTCATACCTTCATAGTCTCCTTTATTCAAGCTCAGCACGCTTGTTTGAGATCCAACCTTCTCACCCTCTAATTGAATATGGAACTCAACCATGCTATGGTCACTCATTCCAAGGGGATCCTTTACTAGGACATTTTTAATTAATCCTGTCTCATTACACAGGACCAAATCTAAGGTTGCTTGCCCCCTGGTCGGTTCAGTTACATACTGCTCAAGAAACCCATCCCTAATACACTCAATGAACTCTTCCTCAAGGCTGCTCTGCCCAATTTGATTTGTCCAGTTAATATGATAATTAAAATCCCCCATAATTATAGCTGTTCCCTTATTACAAGCCTCAACTATTTCCTGATTAATACTCCGTCCAACAGAGTTGCAACTGTTCGGAGGCCTATAGACTACACCCACTAGTGTTTTTTTCCCCTTATTATTCCTTACCTCCACCCAAACTGTTTCACTATCCTGCTCCTTTGACCCAATATCATTTCTCTGTATTATAGTGATTCCTTCCTTTATTAACATAGCCACCCCACCTCCTCTCCCTTCCTGCCTGTCCTTCCTGATTGTTAAATAACCTGGTATGTTTAATTCCCAGTCATGGTCACCCTGCAGCCATGTTTCTGTAATGGCCACAAGATCATACCCATATGTCATTATTTGTGCCGTTAACTCATTCATTTTGTTACGAATGCTACGTGCATTCAGATAAAGAACTTTCAAATATGTTTTGTAACACTTAGTTCCTGTTTTTTCCCTTTTTAGTACTTTACTTTTTACTTCATACCTTCTGTCCCTTCCTGACACATTCTGTTTTTTAATTCCCCCACTGCTACCTAAGTCTATGACCTTCTCTGTTGTCATTTCTATTATTTGCTCTCTAGAAACCTCCCCCCCACTAATTAGTTTAAAGCCCTCTCTACAGCCCTAGTTATATGATTCGCCAGGACTCTAGTCCCAGCACGGGCCAAGTGGAGTCCGTCCCAACAGAACAGCTCCCTCCTGTCCCAGTACTGGTGCCAGTGTCCCAAGAAGCAAAACCCATTTCTCCCACACCAGTCTTTGAGCCACGCATTTAACTCTTTAATTTTATTTATCCTAGCCAAATTCGCTCGTGGCTCAGGTAATAACCCAGAGATTATTACCCTTGAGGTTCTGTTTTTTAATTTGACCCCTAGCTGCTCATACTCCTTTAACAGAACCGTCTTCCTTGTCCTATCTACGTCGTTTGTACCAACATGGACCACGACAACTGGATCCTCCCCCTCCCACTGCAAGTTTCTTTCCAGCCCAGAAGAGATGTCCTTAACCCTGGCACCAGGCAGGCAACACAGCCTTCGGGACTCCCGCTCTTGACTGCAGAGAACCCTATCTATCCCCCTAATGATACTATCCCCTACCACTACAACATTTCTTTTTACTCCCTCCACTTGAATGGCCCCCTGTACCACGGTGCTGTGGCCAGGTTGCTCATCCTCCCTGCAGTCCCCGCTCCCGCCCTCACAGGGAGTAAGAACCTCGATCCTGCTGGACAAGAACAAGGGCTGCGTCTCCTTCAACACTACATCCTGGATCCCTGTACCTTCCTCACTCATAGTCACACCGTCCTGTCCCTGACCACGGACTACATCTGCAGTAATTAACTTCATAGGTGTGACCATCTCCTGAAACATAGAGTCCAGGAACTTCTCCCCCTCCCTGATGTGTCGCAGTGTCCGAAGCTCGGTCTCAAGCTCCATAACATGGAACTTGAGTTCCTCTAGCAGCAAACACATGATGAACATATTGATCACCACTTGGAAGATGCACTTAGGGCACAGAATGTACTCTGGGTGGGGGACTTCAATGCCCATCAACATGAGTGGCTCAGTAGCACCAAGCTGGCCGAGTCCTGAAGGGCATGGATGCTTGCGGCAGGGGGGTGAGAGAACCAACACAAGGGAAAATCTTACTTGACCTCGTCCACACCAATATACCTGCCGCAGATGCATCGGTCCATGACAATATTAGTAGAAGTGACCTCCATCGTGTTGTGTGGCTCTACCACTGTGCTAAATGGGATAGATTCAGAACAGCTCAAAACCGGGCATCTGAGGCACTGTGGGCCATCAACAGCAGCAGAGTTGTATTCCATCACAATCTGTAACATCATGGCCTGGCATATCCTTCACGCTACAATTACCAGCAAGCCAGGCAACCAACTCTGGTTCAATGAGGAGTAGAAGAGCATGCCAGGAGCAACACCAGGCGCACCTGAAAATAAGGTGCCAACCTAGTGAAGATACAATACGGGACTACATGCAAGCTAAACCGTGTAAGCAGCCTGCTATAGAAAGAGCTGAGTGATCCCACAACCAACGGATCAGATCAAAGCTCTGCTGTCCTGCCACAGCCAGTTGTGAATTGTGGTGGACAATTATACAACTAACAGGAGGAGGAGGCATCATGAAAATCCCCATCCTGAACGATGCCAGAGCCCAGCACGTGAGTACAAAAGACAAGGCTGAAGCGTTTACAACCATCTTCAGCCAGATGTGATGAGTGAATGATCCATCTCGGCCTCCTCCTGAGGTCCCCACCATCACAGATGCCAGTCTTTAGCCAAGTCGATTCACTCCATGTGATACCAAGAAATGGCTGAACGCACTGGATACAGCAAAGGCTATGAGCCCTGACAACATCCTGGCTGTGGGCTGATAAGTGTGCTCCAGAACTAGCTATGCCTCTAGGCAAGTTGTTCCACTACAGCGAAAATACTGACATCCACCTGACAAAGTGAGCGTGTGCCCACAAAAAGCAGGACAATCCAATCCGGACAATTACCACCCCATCAGTCTACTCTCAATCATCAGCAAACTGATGGAAGGTGTCGTCGACAGTGCTATCAAGTGGCACTTGCCCACAAATAACCTGCTTACCGAAGCTCAGTTAGGGTTCCGCCAGGACCACTCAATTCCCGACCTCATTAATGATCTGGACGAGGGAATTGGATGTAATATCTCCAAATTTGCAGATGACACAAAGCTGGGTGGGAGGGTAAGCTATGAGGAGAATGTCGTGAAACTCCAGTACGATTTGGACAGGTTGGGTGATTGGGCAGAAACCTGGCAAATGCACGATAATGTGGATAAATGTGAGGTTATCCACTTTGGTGGCAAAAACAGGAAGGCAGATTATTATTTGAACGGCAATAGATTGGGAGAAGGGGAAGTGCAAAGAGACCTGGATGTTCTTGTGCACCAGTCGCTGAAGGTAAGCATGCAGGTGCAGCAGGCGGTTAAGAAGGCAAATGGTATGTTGGCCTTCGTAGCAAGAGGGTTCGAGTACAGGAACAAGGATATCTTGCTGCAGTTGTACAGGGCCTTGGTGAGGCCGCACCTTGAGTATTGTGTGCAGTTTTGGTTGCCTTACCTGAGGAAGGACGATCTTGCCATGGAAGGAGTGCAGCGCAGATTCACCAGGCTGATACCTGGGATGGCAGGACTGACGTATGAGGAGAGATTGTGTCGATTGGGCTTATACTCGCTGGAGTTTAGAAGATTGAGAGGGGATCTCATCGAAACCTATAAAATTCTGTCAGGCCTGGACAGACTAGATGCAGGAAGGATGTTTCTGATGGCTGGGGAGTCCAGAACCAGGGGTCATAGTCTAAGGATAAGGGGTAAGCCATTTAGGACTGAAATGAGGAGGAATTTCTTCACCCAGAGAGTGGTGAACCTGTGGAATTCTCTACCACAGAGGGCAGTGGAGGCCAGTTCATTAAATATATTCAAGAAAGAGTTGGATGTATTTATTAAGGCTAAAGGGATATGGGGAGAAGGCAGGGACAGGGTACTGAATTTGGATGATCAGCCATGATCTCATTGCATGGCGGAGCAGGCTCGAAGGGCCAAATGGCCTACTCCTGCCCTTCTATGTTTCTATGTTAACCTTGGTCCAAACATGGACAAAAGAGCTGAATTTCAGAGGTGAGATGAGAGTGACTGCCCTTGACATTAAGGTAGCATTTGACCAAGTGTAGCACCAAGAAACCCTTGTATAATTGAAGTCAATGGGGATCAGGGGAAAAACGCTCCACTGGCTGGTGTCATGCCTAGCACAAAGGAAGATGGTTGTGGTGGTTGGAATCCAATCATCACAGCCCCAGGACATCGCTGCAGGAGTTCCTCAGGGCAGTGTTCTCGGCCCAACCATCTTCAGCTGCTTCATCAATGACCTTCCATCCATCATAAGGTCAGCAGTGGTGATGTTTGCTGATGATTGCACAGTATTCAGTTCCACTCGAAATTTCTCAGATAATGAAGCAGTCCTTGCCCACATGCAGTAACACCTGGACGATGTCCAGGCTTTGGTTGATAAGTGGCAGGTAACAGTCGCACCACACAAGTGCCAGGCAATGTCCATTTCCAACAACAGAGTGTCTAACCACCTCCCCTTGAGATACAACAGCATTACCATCGCTGAATCCCCCACCATCAACATCCTGATGGTCATCATTGACCAGAAACTTAACTGGACCAGCCACATAAATACTGTGGCTACAAGAACAGGTCAGAGGCTGGGTATTCTGTGGCTGGGTATTCTGTGGCAAGTGTCTCACCTCCTGACTCCCCAAAACCCTTTCCACCATCTACAAGGCACAAGTCAGCAGTGTGATGGAATACTCTCCACTTGCCCGGATGAGTGCAACTCCTAAAACACTCAAGAAGCTCGATATCATCCAGGACTAAGCAACCCTCTTGATCGGCACCCCATCCACCACCTTAAGCATTCACTCCCTCCACCACCGGTGTACCGTGGCTGCAGTGTGTACCATCTACAAGATGCACTGCAGCAAATCACCAAGACTCCTTCGACAGTACCTCCCAAATGCATGACCTCTACCACCTAGAAGAACAAGGGCAGCAGGTGCATGGGAAAACCACCACCTGCAAGTTCCCCTCCAAGTCATCCTGACTTGGAAATATATTGTCGTTCCTTCATCGTTGCTGGGTCAAAATCCTGGAACTCCCTCCCTAACAGCACTGTGGGAGTACCTTCACCACACAGACTGCAGGGGTTCAAGAAGGCAGCTCACCACCGCCTTCTAAGTAAGAGGATAACTAATGAAAGGGTAGGGCCTATTAGAGATGAGGGTAATCTGTGTGGGGAGGAGGGAGACGTCGGTAGGGTTCTTAATGAATACTTTGTGTCTGTTTTCACAAAGGAGAGGGGCAAAGCAGACATTGCTGTCGGGGGGGAGGAGAGTGAACTATTAGATGAAATAAACATAGTGAAAGAGGATGGATTAGGGGGTTTAGCAGCTTTAAAAGTGGATAAATCCCCAGGCCTGGATGAATGTATCCCAGGCTGTTAAGCGAAGCATAAGAAGAAATAGCAGAGGCCCTGACCATCATTTTTCAATCCTCTCTGGCTTCAGCTGTGGTGCTGGAGGACTGCTAATGTGGTACCCTTGTGTAAAAAGGGAGAAAAGGATAGACCGAGTAATTACAGGCCAGTCAGCCTAACCTCGGTGGTGGGAAAATTATTGGAAAGAATTCTGAAGGACAGGATAAATCTTCATTTAGAAAGACACAGATTACTCAAGGATAGTCAGCACGGATTTCTTAAGGGGAGGTCGTGTCTGACAAACTTGATTGAATTTTTTGAGGAGGTAACAAGGAGGGTAGATGAGTGTAGTGCGTTTGATGTCATTTATATGGACTTTAGCAAGGCTTTTGATAAGGTTCCACATGGCAGACTGGTCATGAAGTTAAAAGCCCATGGGATCCAGGGCAAAGTGTCAAGTTGGATTCAAAACTGGCTCGGAGACAGGAAGCAGAGGGTAATGGTTGATGGGTGTTTTTGTGACTGGAAGGCTGTTTCCAGTGGGGTTCCGCAGGACTCAGTACTGGGTCCCTTGTTTTTTGTGGTATATATCAATGATTTCGACTTGAATATAGCGGGTACGATTAAGAAGTTTGCAGATGATACTAAAATCGGCTGTGTGGTTCATACTGAAGAAGGAAGCTGTAGACCGCAGGAAGATATCAGTAAATTGGTCAGGTGGGCAGAACAGTGGCAAATGGAATTCAATCCAGAGAAGTGTGAGGTAATGCATATGGGGAGGGCTAACAAGGAAAGGGAATACACATTAAATGGTAGGACACTGAGTAGTGTAGAGGGACAAAGGGACCTTGGAGTGCATGTCCACAGATCCCTGAAGGTAGCAGGCCAGGGAGATAAGGTGGTTAAGGAGGCATACAGAATGCTTGCCTTTATTAGCCATGGCATAGAACACCAGAGCAGGGGGGTTATGCTTCAACTGTATAAAACACTAGTTAGGCCTCAGCTAGAGTACTGCATGCAGTTCTGGTCACCACATTACAGGAAAGATGTGATTGCACTAGAGAGGGTACAGAGGAGATTTACAAGGATGTTGCCAGGACTAGAGCATCTTAGCTATGAGGAAAGACCGGATAGGCTGGGTCTGTTTTCCTTGGAACAGAGAAGGCTGAGGGGAGATCTTATTGAGGTGTATAAAATTAAGAGGGGCATAGATAAAGTGGATAGAAAGGACCTGTTTCCCTTAGCAGAGGGGTCAAAAACCAGGGTGAACAGATTTAAAGTAATTGGGGGAAGGTTTAGAGGGGATTTGAGGGGAAACTTCTTCACCCAGAGGGTTGTGGGGGTCTGGAACTCACTGCCTAAAAGGATGGTAGAGTGGGGAACCCTAACCACATTTAAAAAGTACTTGGATGTGCACTTGGGATGCTCTAACCTGCAGGGCTACGGACCAAGAGCTGGGAAGTGGGATTAGGCTGGACAGCTCTTTGTTGGCCGGTGCAGACACTATGGGCCGAAATGGCCTCCTTCCGTGCTGTAACTTTCTATGATTCTACTTTCGATGATTCTCAAGGGCAATTAGGGATAGGCAATAACTGCTAGCCTTTGCAGTGATGCCCACATCCTGTGAATAAATCAATCAAGCATAGATGCATCAGCTATTTCCAGGTACCTAAGTGTTGCAAGAACAGGAGGAGAGGGTGGCCTCAGTGTAAAAGACATGGGGGGGAAAAATTCGGTATCGCCCATTTTGGGTGCAAAGTTTAGCGCCCAGCGCTAATTATCACCTCCGACTGCAAAATGCACCTTTATTGCCCCTGGAGGTGATTTAAGCACTAAATCAGGCACTACACACCTCTCTTAAGGTGCTAATGTTGGGAAGCGAGGCGCTACCTCAGAACACTACCGAAGCTCAGGCAATGTCAATTACCATGGAAGCCAGACAGACTGTTCTTAAAGGGGGGGGGGGAGCCATCTTGCTGGCCAGCCACACCTTACTCATTGCAGCCTTGAACCTTGGCCTGGAGAGACCTCTAAAGCAGTTGTGTAATGGATAAATCCAGGGAAAGAGCTCGGCGCTTAGGAACCTCAAAAGTGATGCTGAGGGCAAAAACTCCTTAGGACAGTGTTAAATCTTTCCAGATGTGTCTCTCCCTCTCAACCTGCATGTACCAAAAATTTTGCCAGCAAGAAAAGGCAGGAAGTGCCAGCCTTTAAATAGCGCTCTCCCAGGCCCTTCCTGACTTGAAAACGTTCCCCTCTCCCTGTCGTTCCTAGTGACTCAATATCCCGTCCGTGGCGCTACCTGACTTAGCTCGACTGATGTCACAATCTGCGGGCGCAGGAGATCGTGGCGGTAGTGCTTAGCACCGCCGCAAAACAACTGTTCAATTTCACGAGTGGCATTAAACTCGCCGCGCTCGGGTGCTAAGTTCCTTGCGCCTATTTAGCGCCCCCCCCCCCCCCCCCGGAGGTGCTAACGGGAGGTGCTAACCATCTGAATTTTTCCCCCCATGAGGTACATCGCCTGCAGAACAAACTACCCTAGAGAGAGGATCTACTGCAGCAACAACAATAACTTACATTTATTAAGTGCCTTTTAATGTAGGAAATCGTCCCAAAACACTTCACAGAAACATAATCAAAAATGGATTCGTACCAAGGAAGGAGAGATCATGAGGGGTGACCAAAAGCTTGCTAATTGTAAGGGGTGGTGTGTGGGTCAGCTTCGCCTCTGACTTATGAGCGGTTCGAATTGCTCCCACTCCCTTGGTTCTAGACCTCGACTTATTTGGGGGTTGTAATAAAATTGCAGCAGACAACTGAATTTGATACAAGAACTTTGGGTTTTATTTGAGAAGGAAAAATACACAACACAATAATCTTATCACTCTAAAAGGGGGAACACTTTGGAATATACAAGGGAGAATAACAATAGACAGAATACTTCACCCCTCCCAATCCCACTACACTAACTAAGTTGGACTCCAGAGGACCAGGGAAAATGCTCACCAAACGCAAGAATAATTTGTAGAGTGGGGAAAAACTTGCAGATCTTCGGTTTCTTCTGAGTTGGTTTCTTGTTGGTCGCGGTGGCCCAGTATTACCTGGTTGGCTTCTGGTAATATTTGGTTGTTGGTTTCATGGGGCCCTTGGTGCCGCGAGGTGTCCGATGATGTGTTAGTTCTTCGAGAGAGAGAACTGCTTCCAGATGCTTGCTTCTGAAACCGCCGCGTTTCGATGGTGTTTTAAACTTGAACGATGGGTCTCTCCTTTCTTCTCGAACTGGTTGAACTGTTTCTGTTGAACTCCTTCTGCTGAACTGTACTTATCGAACTCATTAAACAACTCATCGAACTGATTTCTTGTGGAGACAGGTCTAGTTTATACTAATTGAGGCCTGCTTATCTGCCCGCCAAATCAGTCTCGGTTCATTGTTAAATTTTGGGCGGGCTCGTTAACATTGATTGGTCCCATTTATTTTTAATTGATGTAAGTTGGTGTAAACTAGGTTCGGGATGGCCCGTCAAAACCTAAATTGGCTTTAAATGACTGTTTAATCTTTGGTCCGATTAGTAAGTTTTTGTCTTCTCCTGCTGGGGTCAGGGTCCCTTTTGTTGATCAGTGACATGTACTGCATTATGCATACTCTTGATGGCTCTGTAATTTTGGTGGGAACTGCTCTTCTGTAGGCCTTTTGTCATTATGTAAAAACGACTGAGACAGCCCAGAACATTCCCAGACAGTTTGGCCTATGCCAATACCCAAACTGCTTGTTTTACAGGGGCCCATCCCAACCCCTTTGTCGCAGCCTTCCACAGGCCTGGACATGCCCTTTTAAAATAACCAACATCCTGGGGTTTTAACTTTAAGCCCCTCTTTGGCCCAACATTCTTTAAAACAGTCGAACAATCTCTTCTTTTGGGGTAATCTTGGTTTGAGGGAATCTGCAGAATTTGCGAACCTTACACTCCCCCCGTGATACTTTATTCGCTAGAGTATCATCTTGGGTGAGCAAAATTTCTGATCCCTGAGAGCCAAACTTCCCCTGTATTATCTAAACTAATAACCCAAAACAAAACACTCTCCTGTTCCCCTTTAGGTGTACTGTTTACACAGATATACAAGGTATGAAAAATCCGATTACATTCACATCCAAGCACGGAGGGGGTCCAACACCCCTACACCACTTGGAAAAATTACACACACATAGGAAAAATAATGACACGCACACTCCCCAAACCTTATTTTTAAATACGGTCAAGGTTTGTTTTATACCTGGTCATAGAATTTATTTTTATTTCTGTCCCATGCTCCCTCATGTTGAGAGCGGAGCATCCTGTCCCTTCCCTTGCACTTTGTGCACAACAAGTAGAAAACTATACCGAGCTGGCAAACCACTAAAATGTGTGAAGCCATTCGAATCCAAAAAGGGACCTCTATATTTTCAAAAAATATCCCACCAGGGTGGAACTACAATATCCAAGATCTTGGCCCCTATCTCGACTGTCTTCTGCTCTAATGTATAGAAATGTTTCTGTGAGATGACCACTGCTTTTAATAGGGCGGTAAGATGTTCTGGTAGAGGGGGAATTTCATAGCCGAAATGTGTTACGTAATTTTGCAGGTTGGTAATGTTTTCCTTGACAGTGAGGTGAACAATTGAGGGTTCAGGGATGGGTACAATCCGTTCCTGGGCCACTTGAACTTCTGCCTCGGGTTTAAAACAGAAACTGCTGTCACTCACCGGACACCAGATGTGCTGTCCATGCCGGTAGTGGGGCGCACTTGTGGTGACACTATGTCCCACCCCCTATGAATGCTACCTGTGGGGAAACATGGCCTTGTGCCATTACCTCCATGGTACAGTTCACAGGTTGTGCGCCAGCAGCTTTTAAACCCGCACTGTGGTCTTGAATAGGCATTCAAGTGCTGGGAACACAGTATTATGTGTGCTCCCCAGCTCCGGCACCCGGAGAGGTCTGTACCTTTCATAGCTTGCTCCCACTTTATGACATAAAGGTGGGACCTCTGCGAAACGGACGTGTGCACCCCCTTGAATGATCCCAATGTTCTCCATCCTGTATACCGGTGTGGGTCGGGCTGTGCATCCTCACTACTATCCCCATGATAGTGTGATTGGAACGTCCACAATCCACTGGGACAGGGTAGGCTTCAGAGGCGAGGCGGAGCTGACACGGGCTCAGCGAATTACTAAACGGGTGGAGGGCTGCGAGGTGCTTGTTGCTAATCCAGGAGGGGACTAAACCTTGTTTTAAATTCTCCAGGTTGCTGCGGCCCTCGCCCAGCAACCATGCCCCGTATAGCACGCATACCTCATTCTGTGCAGCTTGATCCGAAGCATTCCTGTCTTCCCGTATGAGTGCATTTACTGTTTTGGCATGTCTCTCCAGCTCAGCGATAATCTCTTTTAAATGGACTGTCATAGCTTGGTCCTCCTGTAGCTCTGAGCCTACCACTGTGTTCTCCTCTGTTAGGATTTTTCTTAATTGGGCCTTTAAACCATTTATCTGGGTTTGTAGCTCTATATCGTCTAGGCTGTTTACTACTGAGGATCCTGTATTATAAGCAGTGAAAATGTCATTCCAGGTTCCCCTTCTTTGTCTTCCCGTGCCCATATTATGTTCAGGATGTAAACTGTACAGTTTTGCTTTGTCTACACTGGCAAAGTCGAATTCATAAAATTTTCTAAACGTTTCCTTCAGCAGGGCTTGGTACAACTGTTCTATCTCCTTAGGGCACCACTCAGGTAAGTGCACCTCGGTCAGGTTCAGGATCACTGAGGCCACTGCATAGTGTACCCCCTGGCACAGCAACCTATCGGTTGGCACTAGGACTAACCCATTCCCTGGTCCCTTGGTGGTGGTAGGACACCTCTGTACTATAGTCCGTGATGTCGTGGGCAGGGGCTTTCGGGGGCGGGTTACGAGTTCGGTGGCGTTGACTGGGATCGGGGAGTGTGGGATCACGCACGCATGCAGGCTAGAATCCCACCCCATCCCCTCCCCGGCATCTTGCCATTGCCTGTGGAAAATTATGGATATGCCTGTGGGGCAGACTTTCTCTGACCCCCACATACAAACATAAACTCCCTGATCCAGCTCCCACCACTTATCCCAGCACATACTCACTCCCCCTCGGGTCCTTGTAATCGTCCAATGGGTATCGTTCCCAATCAACTGTGGGGTTTCCTATGTCCCTGCTCAGCTTTCTGAGCCACCACCACCTATCCAAGGGAATCCATCCCTTGCATGTCAAACACACACGTTTCCCCACGGTGACACTGACGCTTGTAGCAACGACCTGTACCCTGGGGCACGGGATGGAGGCCTCCCTGTATGTGAACCCAGTCTGGCTGGAGTACTGAGTCAAATTAGACCCCAGCCACCCTGGCCACCTTCCCTCATGGAAGTAGATAGCGAGCTCCTCGACACCCTGTTCGCCTCCCCCAGCGGTAACGATCGGTGCCCTCTCTCCCGAGCACCCATAGATGTGGGAGTTCTCCACGTCTCCTCGGTCACCGATGCTTACCCCTACCAGGGCGAGCAGGAGCAGACCTTTCTCATCCCGATTTCCTTTCTGTAGGGACACACAAACAAAATAGCCATGTCCCGAGAAGGTTCTCTGGCCTGATACGGTTACCAAAATTTCCAAAAACTTAAACTTATCATAAACTAAAATTAAACAACAATAATTCCAAAACCTAAGTAACTGTAAAACACTTAAAAATTCATCAGAAAGCTATGTACATCCGCCGCCCATCTCCGGACGGCAGGCTAATTCCTGTTTGGCCTCTGCCTTTTATGGAATTTGGGCAGCTTGTACGGTTGGGCGTAAGGTGACCTGTGCCACCGGACACGGAGCGTCCTTCTTAAAAGAACTGGGGGGTTTTCCGTTTCCCAACTGACCGTAGGAGTGTGCCCTCCTGTGCTGCAGCACACTACCCCTTTCTGTGTGGCTGCCGAGTCCCTATCCTGTCCTGTGGGTTCCCCGCAGCCTGATGCCGCAGGCTGGGGACCCCACTCTCTCTCTCTGCCCAATGCTACCTCTCCTGTGAGTCCTTCACCTTTTGAGGCAGCAGGCTGGGGATCTGTGTCCCTAGACTGATCCCTGACCTTGGGCATTGCTGTTTGGGTTGCAGCCCTTGGGCTGGACCGTTTAAACTGGTCCACTGGTGACCATGGGAGTTTCTGCAGTGGTATGCGAGGAGACCTCCTTAGGGCTCCGGCTGCTGGGTGCGTGTCCCAGATCAGTGGTGGGAGGGTCACACAAGGCACTGCCCCCGCCGGCGCTGTCTGTGAGTCTGCCACAGCTGCAGGCTGATGCTCATTAGCTTTCACACAGTTCGCCCTTGCTGGCCGTTCCCCACTCTGTTTTGAACAGCTTGCACTGATTCTGTGAGTCTGCCACAGCTGCAGGCTGATGATCTCGATTTTTAGTGCGGTTATCCCTTGCTGGCCGTTCCCCTTTCTCAGGTTTAAACCGTTTACACTGGTTAATGTAACTAGCAGCCTTCTATGGACTCCCCATTCTCTCACTTTACCAGGACGGCCTTAAGGACGGAATCCTGGGCTTGGACCTGCTTTAAGTCCGGGGCAAAGCTACCCCCTGTGTGCCTCACTTGTCCCGGATTGCGGCTACCGGACCTGCTCTACAGGGATCCCAGAACTCTCCTTCCCTGGCCCCCTACTTGGCCACCTCGTCGGTCTTTTGGTTATCCTCCCACGTGGTATGGAGGGATCCTAAATCTATGGCCAAAGGTTTTGACATTTCCCCAGCCTGCTCGTTCCCTGTAAATCCCATTAGGCTAAATGGGACCTTGTTAGACCTGGGTGAATTGGTCGGGTCTTCCGAATGGACCACCATGCTGGAAGCTCCAGTGTCCACCAAATATCTCCCCTGCACCATCTCCACCCCCATCTTAACACAGGGCCTGCCCCCCACATCGTCTTCAAGGGGACACCGGTCGACAGGCTGCGCTGGTTCTAGTCATAGGTCTGGGTTGTATGGGGCAGATGGAGTTAAAGCACCCGTAGCTGTGGCTACCTTCCCTGGGCCAGCCAACAAAACTCGAAGTGCAGCTACTAATGAATCGACTGTGGGGGGGAGAGGTTGGTGTTTCTGTCTTTGGGGCAGGAGCTGGGGAGTTTTTCTCCTACACTATCCTTCCAAGGATTTCTACAGCCCCTTCTCCAGTGCCCACTTTTCCTGCACCCGGAGCAGTTATGCCTCATATCGGAAGGGTTACCCCCTTCCTGGTGCCATTCTTTCTTACTTTGGCTTGGTTTTAATTTGTGAACCTTTACTTTCATTTGTGGTTCTTCTACCCCCCTACCGTTGCGGTAAGCCAGGGTCAGTTGTCTGACCACTGTCTCCTCGGTGACTTGGGGGCCCTTTGGGTCAAACCACAGCTCGGCCTTAGCCCTGATCCGTGGCAAGCTGTTTGCCACCAGACTTCGGAGCCAGTGAGCCAGCTCATCCTGGTTCAAGTTAGTCTGGTCGAGATCCCCATTACAGGCACTCTTATACACAGGCCACAGCCTGTCTGCAAAAGCCTGTGGGGTCTCCCCTGCTAATTGTGTAGTCTTCTCCACCCAGGAGAAAGGACTACCATCGTTCATCCCCATCGCCTCCAGAACTTGCTCCCGGATGGCAGCGTACCTGCCCTGTCCCTTCTTGCTCTCAGCAGAGAGGGACTGGTACAGCTTGCCATCCAAAGAGAACTGAAGCATTTTGGCCATCTCAGAGTCGTCGCACTCGTTGATGCCTGCTGTTTGTTCCACTTCCATGAAGTGGACTGAGGGGTCTCCCTTGTGGGTGAGTTTGTTCAGGTGGCTTACCATAGCCCTAAGCTGTTGGGTACCATGGGGAATCACGAATTGGCTTTCAAGGGGCCCCTGGCCCCCACCACCGCCGGGCGGGCCAAACTTTTGCTGTCGAGCTGGGCACATCAGCCCTGGCTCTGACCTTTCCTGCATTGAAACATAGAAACATAGAAGATAGGAGTAGGCCATTTGGCCCTTCGAGCCTGCTCCGCCATTCAATGAGATCATGGCTGATCATCCAAATTCCGTACCCTGTCCTTGCCTTCTCCCCATATCCCTTGATCCCTTTAGCCTCAAGAAATATATCCAACTCTTTCTTGAATATATTTAATGAACTGGCCTCCACCGCCCTCTGTGGCAGAGAATTCCACAGGTTCACCACTCTCTGGGTGAAGAAATTCCTCCTCATTTCTGTCCTAAATGGCTTACCCCTTATCCTTAGACTATAACCCCTGGTTCTGGACTCCCCGGCCATCAGAAACATCCTTTCTGCATCTAGTCTGTCCAGACCTGACAGAATTTTATAGGTTTCGATGAGATCCCCTCACAATCTTCTAAACTCCAGTGAGTATAAGCCCAATTGACACAATCTCTCCTCATACGTCATTCCTGCCATCCCAGGTATCAGCCTGGTGAATCTTCGCTGCACTCCCTCCATGGCAAGAACGTCCTTCCTCAGGTAAGGTGACCAAAACTGCACACAATACTCAAGGTGTGGTCTCACCAAGGCCCTGTACAACTGCAGCAAGACATCCTTGTTCTTGTACTCGAACCCCCTTGCTACGAAGGCCAACATCCCATTTGCCGCCTTAACTGCCTGCTGCACCTGCATGCTTACCTTCAGCGACTGGTGCACAAGAACACCCAGGTCTCTTTGCACTTCCCCTTCTCCCAATCTATTGCCATTCAAATAATAATCTGCCTTCCTGTTTTTGCCACCAAAGTGGATAACCTCACATTTATCCACATTATCGTGCATTTGCCATGTTTCTGCCCAATCACCCAACCTGTCCAAATCGTACTGGAGTTTCATGACATCCTCCTCACAGCATACCCTCCCACCCAGCTTTGTGTCGTCTGCAAATTTGGAAATATTACATCCAATTCCCTCGCCCAGATCATTAATATATATTGTGAACAGCTGGGGTCCTAGGACCGATCCTTGCGGTACCCCACTAGTCACTGCCTGCCACTCGGAAAACGACCCGTTTATTCCAACTCTTTGCTTTCTGTCCGCCAACCAGTTCTCTATCCAAGTCAATACCTTACCCCCAATCCCATGTGCCTTCATTTTGCATGCTAACCTCTAATATCCTTCATTACAATTGTGTTAATCCCTTCTTTAACCAGTAATGCTACCCCTCCTCCCTTTCCTTTTTGCCTATCTTTCCTGAATATCGAATACCCCTGGATGTTGAGTTCCCAGTCTTGGCCGTCCTTGAGCCACGTTTCCGTAATCCCAACCAAATCATATTCGTTTACCTCTATTTGCGCAGCCAATTCATCCACCTTATTACAAATGCTCCTCGCATTAAGAGACAAAGCCTTCAGGCTTGTTTTTTTAACGCTCTTAGACCTATTAGAATTATTATTTACTGTGGCCATGTTTGATTTAAACCGTTGATTTCTCTGACTGCCACTTTTGTTTTTCTCCTTCCTGTCTTTTGCTTTTATCCTTGTTTCCCTTTCCTCTGTCTCCCTGCTCAGGTTCCCAACCCCCTTCCATTTTAGCTTAAACCCTCCCCCACAGCACTAGCAAACACTCCCCCTAGGACATCGGTTCTAGCCCTGCCCAGGCGCAGACCGTCCGGTTTGAACTGGTCCCACCTCCCCCAGAACCGGTTCCAATGTCCCAGGAACTTGAATCCCTCCGCCTGGCACCATTCCTCTAGCCACGTATTCATCTGAAGTATCCTTCTATTTCTACTCTGACTAGCACGTGGCACTGGTAGCAATCCTGAGATTACTACCTTTTGAGGTCCTGTTTTTTAATTTACCTCCTAACTCCCTATATTCCGCTTTTAGGACCTCATCCCGCTTTTTTCCTATATCGTTGGTGCCTATATGCACCACGGCAACTGGCTGATCGCCCTCCCCTTCCAAGATGTTCTGCAGCCGCTCGGAGACATACTTGACCCTTGCACCAGGGAGGCAACACACCATCCTGGAGTCTCGTTTGTGGCCGCAGAAACACCTATTTATTCCCCTTACAATTGAATCCCCTATTACTGTAGCTCTACCACTCTTTTTTCCTTCCATTCTGTGCAGCAGAGCCACCCCTGGTGCCAGGAAGTTGGCTGCTGCTGCCTTCCTCTGATAAGCCATCCCCCACAACAGTACTCAGTGGTATATCTGTTGGAGAGGGGGATGGCCACAGGGGACCCCTGCACTACCTGCCTGCACCTAGTACTCTGCCTGTTGGTCACCCGATCCCTTTCTTCCTGTCCAACCTCTACCTGCGGTGTGTCCAACTCCGTAAACATAAGAACATAAGAAATAGGAGCAGGAGTAGGCCAATCGGCCCCTCGAGCCTGCTCCACCATTCAATAAGATCATGGCTGATCTGATCCTAACCTCAAATCTTCTATCACTCTGCATCCACCCGAACCCATGTGATCTCCCGGGAGAGGCGAAAAACCAGATAAAGACCCAATGGCCAATTTGGGAGAAAAAAATCTGGGAAATTCCTCTCCGACCCATCTAGGCGATCGAAATTCTTCCAGTAGATCACTCTGTCCCTATATTTTCTACAAACGTGCTATTCACGATGTCCCGAGCATCGTGAACGCTCCAGTATGCATCCAATCGCAGCTCCAGCGCCGCAATGCGGTCTGTCAGTAGCTGCAGCTGGGTGCACTTCCTGCACACGTAGTTGTCAGGGACACAGGAACTGTCCCTGAGTTCCCACATCTCGCAGGAGGAGCAGATCACAGGGCCGGGCTGTCCTGCCATGACTTACCCTTTAATTAATTGAGTTTAAATTAAATCAATCAATCCCACTAATTACACTACAGTTAAATAGTTTACCAACAGTCCCCGCTACACCAGCGAGACCTTAGAAACTATAAAACAGAGTTAAAGTTTTGGCTTGCCCCCTGCTGCCTAATCGAGTCAAAACCCGGCGCCACAGGTGGTGGTGGTGGTGGTGTGCACTCCCCCTGCCCTCCCTACAGATTGCTTGTCCCTTCTGCTGTCCAACCGGGTTGTTCCCCGGCGCCACAGGTGACGTCTGAACAGTTTCCCCTTCTACTTCCAGGTCCACCCGGGCTCACTAGGCATACCATGCCTTTTGCCCTGGACAGAGCAAGTTTTAATCTGTCGATCTGCTTTTGGCAGGGGCCGTGATCTCCCGCTTCAAAAACCCTAGTACTTGCTACCTTATAAGCTGCCTGCACGTCTCTTAACCTCTCTTCCTGTTCTTTTAACTGTCTGGTTAGGCGAGCGTTCACTTCTCTTAACACTAACTCATTGCTTTTAGCCTCGGTGACTTGACATAATAGAGATGGGTTTTAAAATGGAGAGGGCATTTGAGAGACCTGCTGAGCTCCTTAATTTCATCCTAACAGGTGTAATTCCAGCTAAGAACTGGTGTAAGTACAATACAATGGCCATTGCCATTAGTTTAAAAAAGAAACCTGTCCGATAATGGCAAACATTTTTTCTCCTTTAACAGAAACGGACAACCCCTCAGACTGTTACCTATGTCCCATTTTCCACTAGTATTACGTCATCTTGAAATACCACTACTGTACATTAGGAACTATTAGAAATGAAGTTCTAGCATGGAATAGGTTGTTTATGAAAACATTATTTTTTATATGTGCCATGTCTTTGTGTTGTGTTCTGTGCTTCATGATAGGAAATGCTGTGTCAAAATTGTAATGTATATACCTTTAAGGGGGGAACTATCTTTTACAGCTCATGTATACTGCAGTACCAGCAGTGACCACACCTGTACATTGCACTGAGTAGTAATCTGTACAGATCAGTTCCAGTGTGAGCCACGTTGAGTAAACACCTGTTGTACCATTCTCTTGCAGTCTGTGTCTTATTATACACGGACACAACATTGGCGACAAGGCAAGTTCGAACCTACCTGCAACTCTGCATCACCTCCCGGGGATTCGTTCCTGGCGATCAGTGGATTGGAGGTCAAGGCCAGAGACTCTGGCGTCGACCACGGGCAACCGCCCAGTCATCCAGCAGAGACTCGAGAATTGCGGGGGAGGCTGTCGAGAGCCAGGCTTGGTTTTCCAGTCGAGGTGGTCCAGCGAAACGGGCTGGCAACAGGTAGTACGCAGACCCTTCCCAGACAGCGGCGGGCTAGAGCCCGACCGAGCGGCACAGCAAAGGGCCGAGCAGCGTCGACGGGGGAGAGAGAGAGAGAGGGCAGAGCGCACAGGGCGCAGCCGGTGTTCAGGGGCCGAGCAGCGTCGAAGAGAGGGAGAGAGAGACGCGCAGAAACCCACGAGGCGCCACCATTGCCACGATGACCACGGAGAGCGGCGTTGGCAGCAGCGCAGGAGAAGCGCGCGAAACCTACAGGGCGCCGCCATTGCCACGAGAACCGCCAGGAGCAGCGTTGGCAGCAGCGGGGGAGGAAGGAACGCGGGAGACGCCATTGGGAGATGCCGTTTTAAACCACAGCCAAAATGCCGAAGAGTGGCAGTATCACCGCATTTGACAATGAAGTCGAAGATTGGACTACATATGTCGAACGAATAGAGGTATACTGCAAGGCAAATGAGGTGTCAGTTGACAAGAAAGTGTCGGTATTGTTAAATTTAATGGGAGCAAAGACGTATGGTTTATTACGAAATCTAGTAACCCCAACAAAGCCAATGGAAAAGAGTTTTGAAGACATAGAAACGATACTACAGGAATATTTAAACCCCACACCACTGCTGATAGCAGAAAGATTCAAGTTTCACAAACGGAACCAGCATAAGGATGAAAGCAATGCTGATTATTTAACAGTACTGCGCACGCTATCGAAACACTGCCAGTTTGGAGCGGGACTGGCAGATACCTTAAGGGACAAGTTTGTGTGTGGGCTTCAAAGTGAAGGAACCCAGAAACGGCTTTTATCTGAAAAGCACCTTACGCTGGAAAAGGCTTTCAGCATTGCGGTATCATATGAAGCAGCAGCACGGGGCGCTGCAGAGATACAACAGAGACCGCAAGAATATGGCGCAACAGAGAAGTGCTATCGCTGCGGCAGAACAACACGCGACCAGAATGATTGCTGGTTCAAAGACAAAGTGTGCAGACAGTGTGGAAAAGTAGGACACATAGCATGAGTCTGCAGGTCGGGAAAGAAAACCAGCAATAAGAAACCTACCAAAGAAAAGTACAAGAAGGTACATAAGATGACAGAGAATAGTTCCGATAAACAAAAGTGATAACGACTCTGAAAGCAGGGAACTGAGTTGTCTGAAACTACATAATGTGATCACAACGGAGGATCACCGAACCATTTGGGTCACTCTCAAGATAGCAGGAGTCCAGGTAAAGATGGAATTGGACACTGGATCAGCCCTAACAGTCATAAACAGACGGGACTACGAGCGGCTATTCTCGCACATACCCTTGAGAGACACAAAAATTATTTTAAAGACATACACTGGGCAAAAAATCTACCCAAAAGAAAAATAAGGGTGATCGTTATATATAATGGTAAGGAAACACCAAAACTAGACCTGTATGTATTGCAAGATGGAGGACCACCATTACTGGGACGTGAATGGATCCGGAAAATACAACTGGATTGGCATTCCATACAGGCACTGACTGTGGCTGACAAAAAGGATGACGACGTCACACCTGGGCGACTGTCAAAGATCCTAACTGACGCGAAAGACGTGTTCCAGCAAGGACTCGGAACACTAAAAGGCATGACAGCGATGATTAAAATTGAAGAAAACGCAAGCCCAAAATTTTTTAAGGCCTTATGCGATCCGCCCAGCCGTCAAAGCAGAGCTGGAGAGTCTGGAACGTTCAAGTGTACTGTCCAAAGTAGACTGGAGCGAGTGGGCCGCACCCATCGTCCCTGTGATGAAAAAGTCGTTGAGCAGCACGCCTGGGGAACCGAGGAAGGTTCGCATCTGTGGGGACTTTAAGGTAACGGTGAACCCGGTCCTTCACACCGTACAATATCCGCTTCTGCGGATTGAAGATATTTTCGCCTCGCTATCTGGAGGGAAATGCTTCACTAAGATTGATCTGGCCCAGGCATATCTGCAAATGGAGGTAGAAGAAGCATCAAAAAAATACCTCACAATCAACACCCATAAAGGTCTCTAACAATACAACCGGCTGGTATTCGGGGTAGCATCAGCTCCGGCTATTTGGCAGAGGGCAATGGAAGAAGTCCTGCAAGGGATCCCAGGGACCCAGTGTTATTTGGACGACATCCTGGTCACGGGCGAAAATGACAGTGATCACCTTGCCAACCTGGAGCAGGTGCTCACTAGATTGCAGGAATATGGGCTCCGAGCTAACCGCCCCAAATGCGAGTTTTTTAGAAAACAGATCTTGTATTGTGGCCACGTTATCGATTTAAAGAGGGGTTACATTCGTCCCCAGAGAAGATTGAGGCAGTAGTCAAGGCTCCAGCACCGGAAAATGTGTCACAACTGAGGTCGTTCCTCGGGCTGGTAAACTACTACCATAAGTTCTTGCCAAATTTGTCTACAATACTACACCCACTGAAAACCCTACTGCAAACTGGGGTGCCATGGAAGTGGAGTGACGAATGTAGACGAGCTTTCCAGAAGAGCAAAACACTAATCACATCGAAAGAGGTATTGGCCCATTACAACCCGGCATTACCAATTCGGTTGGCATGTGATGCGTCACCCTACGGCATTGGAGCGGTGCTGTCGCACAAATTCTCGGACGGCTCAGAGAGGCCAATAGCCTTTGCGTCACGATCACTAACCTCCGCCGAGCGTAACTACGCCCAGATTGACGGAGGCCCTCAGCCTAGTGTGGGGAGTGAAAAAGCTCAATCACTATCTGCACGGGCAGAAATTCACCTTGCTGACTGATCACCAACCACTTGTCTCCATTTTTAATCTGAGGAAGGGCGTTCCGGTGATGACTGCAAAGATGGTCTCTCTTTCTAGGGGCGCACCACTATGCGATTGAATATAAGGGCACGAAACAGCATGGAAATGCTGATGGGCTATCACGCCTGCCACTGCCTACTGCGGAGGAAGCACCAGCAGTGGATCCTGTCGCAATATTCCATTCGACTATAGTTGAATACCTACCGGTAACTAACGCTTGTATCGAAAAGGAAACCCGAAATGACCCGACACTGTCTCGAGTATATGATTTGACGGTGAAGGGATGGCCAGCACATGGCGACTCTCTGTTGCCAGCATTCTCTACAAGGAGAGAACAGCTGTCAGTGTGCCGGGGGACCTTGATGTGTGGATCCCGAGTGGTAATTCCACCCAAGTTAAGGGATAGAGTGCTCAATGAGCTTCATGAGGGTCATCTGGGAGGGGTAAAAATGAAAAGCCTAGCCAGGGCTTGTGTGGTGGCCGGGAATCGATAAACAAATCGAAGACCTGACCAAGAGCTGCTCAGGATGCCAGAAAGTCCAAAATGCACCACCACAGGCCCCTCTACACCCATGGGAGTGGCCCTCATCTCTCTGGCAATGGGTGCATATTGATTTTGCTGGTCCATTCATGGACTCAATGTTCTTAATAGCTGTGGATGTGCACTCGAAAAGGCCTGAGGTCATCAAAATGTCCTCCACCACCACGGAGAAAACTATTGCAGTCCTACGGACCATTTTTACCAGGAATGGCTTGCCAGAACAGATTTGCTCCGACAACGGACCACAGTTTGTGTCCGAAGAGTTCCGGAGGTTCTTGAAAAAGAATGGGGTAAGGCATTACACATCCGCCCCGTATCATCCAGCCACAAATGGATTGGCTGAGAGGTTCGTACAAACCTTTAAGAAGGCAATAAAGGCTATGTAGAATGACAACATTCCGCTGCAGCACAAGGTGGACAATTTCCTGTTCGCCTACCGGAATGCGACATGCAGTCACCAACCAGGCCCCAGCCATGATGTTCTTTAACCGAAGGTTAAGATCTCGCCTGGATTTGCTCAGACCAAACGTACGAAGAGATGTTGAGAGTAAGCAATTCCAGCACATCCATGAGAAGCCAACAAGGAGCTTCAATGTAGGGGAACCAGTCTTGGCCCGCGACTACCGAACAGAAAAATGGCAGCCAGGAACGATATGCACACGGCAGGGCCCACTAATGTACACAGTGGACGTTGGGGAGAGCATCGTGAGATGCCATGCTGACCAGATCCTAGAGTCACAGGAACAAGTTAACCCCATGCCTCGCCCATACGTACCTGGTGATGAACCCGACGTACAGGTCGCATCTTCCCCAGAAACAGTAGCATCGGAAGCTGATGAACCAACCGACGACAGGGGGCCAGAATCGCCTCCGCACCAAGAGCAAGACACTCTGGAAAGGCACTATCCAGAAAGGATCAGGAAGCCTCCCCAAAGACTGAATATATAAATAGACTATTTTCAGCTAATGTTGCGTGTTAAAAGTGTTAATTGTAATTAGTTTGATATTTAATTGTTAAATGCGTGTTATGGTACTGTTAATCTAAAAGGGGAGGAATTGTAATATATATACCTTTTTTAAGGGGGGATCTATCTTTTACAGCTCATGTATACTGCAGTACCGGCAGTGACCACACCTGTATATAGCACTGCGTAGTAATCTGTACAGATCAGTTCCAGTGTGAGCCACGTTGAGTAAACACCTGTTGTACCGTTCTCCTGCAGTCTGTGTCTTATTATACACGGACACAACAAAAATAGCCCATTTTGTAATAGTCAGATCGTGTACAAGCTCCACAAAAAGGGATTCACATTTGGTATTAAATATGGTGCAATAGTTTCCTGAATTGTGGGCTCCTTCAGTGTTACAGTAACATTTGTTATGTCTGCGTACACTTCCTCTCCTGACATTTTGACCCGTTTAGAATGACTTTCACTGCTCTCCAGTAGTGAGGTTCTCGTGAGCATTCCTTCACCTCCTTTTACTCAACATAATTTTTAACATTAATGGGATTTCAGACGTTCCCTGGAACACCACCCTCTTTAAAAAGTTGTAACTGCCAACATGTCAAAACTCTTTGAGTTTTGTCTAATTGGCATTGAAGTATAGAGAAAACATGAACTCGGTGTAAAAACCACAGGAAAGCAAATGTGGTTCAACAGTCACTAAACAGCCGATGGGCTCGTTGGTCTCTGGTTTCGTGGAAGAAGCAATGTTGTCATAATCAGTTACGGTGTCGTTCTGCGTCTTTTATGGTGCTTTTTTCAGAGTGCGACAGCTTGTGCTTTCAGAAACTGTTTTATATGGGGTTTAGTGGGGTGTTAGTGCTACTATCTTCTCATGTACAGATTCTGTGGAGCCAGCAGCAACACCAGATGCCCTAAGGCCAGCTATCGGAAAGATACTTTTCTTTTTTGCCAGGTTTTTCCGGCGGCCAGCCTTAGCAAATATGGCACACTTACTCTGAGGTGCTTGAGGCCCGTGCATTGGGAGCTAGCGGTATTCACATCACATTAAACACAACGTGAAAGCAAGTCATATGTGAGTCCCCTGCATGTAGCCACTAGGATGCTTTTTGTATTCCCCTCGCGCTCTCTCTCTCTCTCTCCCTCTCTCCCTCCCTCTCGTGACCTGCGTACACTGTCCCCTTCCCCTTCCCCTTTCACATTTCCCATCATAATTCCAATTTCTGTACGTACGCTGGACTTCACTGAGACACAATTTGTGGAGAATCCACATGTCTGGGGGTTGGCTCCCCATGTTTACTTTGCTGCAACAGGAGACCTTAAAGTGACGACACACATCATGTTATCAGTTCCTTGCAGGTTGGGTTGTTTATATGCAGGAGTCTAATCAACGGTGGGCAAACTACTTGCTGTCGGTTACAGTCCGCTAATGTGAAAGTCTTTGCACAACACTTTGAGGTTTGTGGGATGCATAATAACTTCCCCAGTGGTTTATAAAGAAATATGTTGTTTAGCATAAACTTCATTTGGAGCTCAAAGTACAACTTTTACTTGATGTAATGAGAAGAACGATTTATTTTGTTTTAAAATTCATACCACATACAGTCTTGATACGCTGTCAGGTTTTTGGTGATTTTCTTTTCCTAGATTGCTGCTAATTTTCACATTTTTTGGCTTCACTGAATTTGATGCTTTTTGTTACAAAGTATTTTGCCAACTCTCGGCCACCTTAATGTAATCAGTAATATGCAGGTCCTTTTAAAGTGATTGTGTCAGTTGGCACTGCTGCAGAGTAGCTGTGCATGTGTAGGTAGGCAAGCGGGACTCAGAATGAGATCGACATTGTTTCTGCTATGCTTCTGTAGCCAGGGTGTTGATATGGCTGATCCAGTTCAGCTTTTGGTCAGTGGTGACCCTGAAGATGGTGATAGTGGGGAATTTGGTATTTCTGATACCGTTGAAAGTCTGTGCTTCCTCTTGTTTTAGATGGTTATTATCTGGCACGAATGTTACCAGCTACTTCTTAGCCCATTCCTGGATATTAAAAACAGACTTGCATTTATATAATAACAACAGAAAATGCTGGAAAAACTCAGCAGGCCAGGCAACATCCGTAGAGAGAAACCGAGTCAACGTTTCAGGTCGAAACCCTTCTTCAGAACTGAGGAAAAAAAAGGCAGGAAATGAAACAGATTAAAAGGCAGTTTGGGGGCTGGGAAATGGGGGAGGGGATGAAAGAAGAGACATTAAGAGATATTCAAGGGGAGACGAGATGGTAATAGGACAGGTAAAGAAACAAACTGGCTCTAGATGAAGTGTGAAATGCGCTGGCAGAGTGAAAGACAGCTGCCATGTGGCAGAGAGGAAAAAAAAAGGGAAAAGGCACAAACCAAAAGTGTGGATAAAAAATATAATAGGGGCCGAGGTTATAGTGCCTTTCATGACCTCAGGATGTCCCAAAGTACTTTACAACCAATGAAGTATTTTTGAAGTGTAGTCACTGTTGTAATGCAGGAAATGCAGAAGCCAATTTGAGCACAGCAAGGTCCACAAACAGTAATGAGATAATGACCAGATGATCTTAGTGATGTTGGTTGAGGGATAAGTATCGGCTAGGACACAAGGAAGAACTCCTCTACTCTTCTACCACTGAGCCACAGCTGACACCATTGTTCAGGTCTTGCAGCAGGTTGGCATGGGTTGTTTATTTATCAGGGGAGTTGTGATTGGAGTTGAACACTGTGAAATGGTCAACAAATAGCTCCATTCCTGACCTTATGATGGTGGGAAGATCGTTAATGAAGATGGTTGAGCTAAGGCCACATTTCCTGAAGAAATCCTGCAGTGATGTCTTGGGTAGCGATGACTGGCTTCCAACAATTACAATGATCTTGCTTTGTGTTAGATATGATGCTAGCCACTGGAGCGGTTTCCCATTGACCCACAGATTTGCTAGGGCTCCTTGGCGCTATACTCAGTTGAATGCTGTCTTGATGTCAAGGGGAGTTAATTTCACCTCTCCTCTGACATTCAGCTTTGTATTCATGTCTGGATCAAAACTGTGATGAGGTCTGGAGCTTAGTGGTTCTGGTGGAACCTGAACTGAGCCTGAGTGAGCAGGTTATTGGAAAGTAATAGTGATGGCAATATTGATAACTCCCTCCATCACTTTACTGGTGATGGAAGTAGGTTGATAGGTGATGCGCTATTAATTACTACAAAAGACTGGAAGTTGAGAGTGTAACAAACGGGCTTTTATTACCAAAGAACAGAGCATGCCTCTCGTGGTTGCCTGGTATCCAAAAGGGCAGGGGGCTGCCGAGCAGTCACCTTTATACCCGGCCATGAGGGTGGAGCCAGGGGCGGAGTCAGCTGAGGCATGCACAGACAAGTACAACAATGTGCAAGAGTGAACAACAATACTAACAACAGTGGTTTACCACAATAGGGCAATATTTGGCCCAGTTAAATTTATCCTATTTTTGGTGGATAGTATGCACCTGGACAATCTTCCATGTTTTTTTTATTCGTTCATGGGATGTGGACTTCACTGGCAAGGCCAGCATTTATTGTCCATCCCTAGGTGCCCTTGAGAAGGTGGTGGTGAGTCGCCTTCTTGAACCACTGCAGTCCGTGTGGTGAAGGTCCTCCCACAGTGCTGTTAGGGAGGGAGTTCCAGGATTTTGACCCAGCGACGATGAAGGAACGGCGATATACTTCCAAGTCTGGCTAGTGTTTGACTTGGAGGGGAACTTGGAGGTGGTGGTGTTCCCATGCACCTGTTGCCCATGTCCTTCTAGGTGGTAGAGGTCACGGGTTTGGGAGGTGCTGCCAAAGAAGCCTTGGTGAGTTGCTGCAGTGCATCTTGTAGATGGTACACACTGCAGCCACAGTACGCCGGTGGTGGAGGGAGTGAATGTTTAAGGTGGTGGATGGGGTGCCAATCAAGCAGGCTGCTTTGTCCTGGATGGTGTCAAGCTTCTTGAGTGTTGTTGGAGCTGCGCTTATCCAGGCAAGTGGCCAGTATTCCATCACACTCCTGACTTGTGCCTTGTAGACAGTGGAAAGGCTTTGAGGAGTCAGGATGTGAGACAATCGCTGCAGAATACCTAGCCTCTGACCTGCTCTTGTTGCCACCGTATTTATGTGGCTGGTCCAGTTAAGTTCCTGGTCAATGGTGACCCCCAGGATGTTGATCGTGGGGGATTCGCCGATGGTAATGCCGTTGAATGTCAAGGGGCAGTGCTTAGACTCTTGCTTGTTGGAGATAGTCATTGCTTGGCACTTGTGTGGCGTGAATGTTACCTGCCACTTATCAGCCCAAGCCTGAACGTCATCCAGGTCTTGTTGCATGCGGGCATGGACTGCTTCATTTTCTGAGGAGTTGTGAATGGCACTGAACACTGCAGTCATCAGCGAACATCCCCGTTTCTGACCTTATGTTGGAGGGAAGGTCATTCATTGATGAAGCAGCTGAAGATGGTTGGGCCTAGGACACTGCTCTGAGGAACTCCTGCAGCGATGTCTTGGGGTTGTGATGATTGAGCACCAACCACCACAACCATCTTCCTTTGTGCCAGTGAAGAATTTTCCCCCTGATTTCCATTGACTTCAGTTTTACTAGGGGTCCTTGATGCCACACTTGGTCAAATGCTGCCTTAATGTCAAGGGCAGTCATTCTCACCTCACCTCTGGAATTCAGCTCCTTTGTCCATGTTTGGACCAAGGCTGTAATGAGGTCAGGAGCCGAGTGGACTTGGTGGAACACAAACTGGGCATCAGTGAGCAGGTTATTGGTGAGTAAGTGCCGCTTGATAGCACTGTCTATGATACCTTCCATCACTTTGCTGATGATTGAGAGTAGACTGATGGGGTGGTAATTGGCCGGATTAGATTTGTCCTGCTTTTTGTGGACATGACGTACCTGGGCAGTTTTCCACATTGTCGAATAGATGCCATGTTGTAGCTGTACTGGAACAGCTTGGCTAGAGGCCCGGCTAGTTCTGGAGCACAAGTCTTCAGCACCACAGCCGGGATGTTGTCGGGGCCCATAGGCTTTGCTGTATCCAGTGCACTCAGCCATTTCTTGATATCACGTGGAGTGAATCAAATTGGCTGAAGACTGGCTTCTATGATGGTGGGGACCTCAGGAGGAGGCCGATGTGGATCATCCACCTGGCACTTCTGGCTGAAGATGGTTGCAAACGCTTCAGCCTTGTCTTTTGCACTCACGTGCTGGGCTCCACCATCATTGAGGATGGGGATATTCATGGAACCTCCTCCTCTCGTTAGTTGTTTGATGGTCCACCACTATTCACGACTGGATATGGCAGGACTGCAGAACTTTGATCTAATCCGTTGATTGTGGGATCACTTAGCCCTATCTATAGCATGCTGCTTCTGCTTTTTAGCATGCATGTAATCCTGTGTTGCAGCTTCCTCACGTTGGCACCTTATTTTTAGGTATGCCTGGTGGTGCTCCTGGCATGCTCTTCTACACTCCTTATTGAACCAGGGTTGATCGCCTGGCTTGATGGTAATGGTAGAGTGAGGGATATGTCGGACCATGAGGTTACAGATTGTGGTGGAATACAATTCTGCTGCTGCTGATAACCCACAGCGCCTCATGGATGCTCAGTTTTGAGCTGCTAGATCTGTTCTGAATCTATCCCATTTAGCACGGTGGTAGTGCCACACAACACGATCTAGGATGTCCTCAGTGTGAAGAAGGGACTTCGTCTCCACGGTGACTGTGTGGTGGTCACTGCTGTCATGGAAGATGCATCTGCGACAGATTGGTGAGGATGAGGTCAAGTAGATTTTTCCCTCGTGTTGGTTCTCTCACCACCTGACCCAGACTGGCAGCTATGTCCTTCAGGACTTGGCCAGCTTGGTCAGTAGCGGTGCTACCGAGCCACTCTTGGTTATGAACATTTGAAGTCCCCCACCCAGAGTACAATCTGCGCCCTTGCTACTCTCAGTGCGTCTTCCAAGTAGTGTTCAACATGGAGGAGTACTAATTCATCAGCTGAGGGAGGGTGGTAGGTGGTAATCAGCAGGAGATCTCCTTGCTCATACTTGACCTGAGAGTTCATGGGGTCCGGAGTCAATGTTGAGGACTCCCAGGGCCACTCCTCCCCGACTGTATACTTCTGTGCCGCCACTGATGGGTCTATCCTGCCGGTGGGACAGGACATACCCAGGGATGGTGATGGAGGATTTGGGGACATTGGCTGAAAGGTATGATTCTGTGAGTATGACTACGTCAGGCTGCTGCTTGACTAGTCTGTGGAACAGCTCTCCCAGTTCTGGCACAAGTCCCCATATGTTGGTGAGGAGGACTTTTTAGGGTTGACTGGGCTGGGTGTGCCGTTGCCGTGTCTGTAGTTGGTGCCAAGGTCGATGCCGGGCGGTCTGTCTGGTTTTATTCTTATTATTGTGTTTCGTACTGGTTTGTTACATTGCTGTGGGTCTGGAGTCACATACAAATAAGGACGGCAAATTTCCTTCCCTAATGGATGTTAGTGAACCAGATGGGTTTTTACGACAATCCGATAGTTTCATGGTCACCATTACTGATAATAGCTTTTTATTCCAGATTCTTTTAATTAACTTAATTTAAATTCCCCAGCTGCCGTGGTGGGATTTGAACTCCTGTCTCTGTTGCTGTGTCTCCATTACTGTTACCGGGTAATATCAGTGCTTTTGCTGTACTGGAATCGTTTTTTGTACTTCTCCATCCTCCCACCCCACTAGAAAATCAACTTCTGTGAACATGGAAAAGAAGAATTTATTTGGTATATTTGCTGTCTCTTGGTAACCTGATATCAGGGTACCCTCAAGATCTATCATAACCCCACTATTTCTTTTTCTATCTGCTTGCTGCACATATATTGATATAAACACTTGACATTTCTTTCAATATTCCCTGCTGTCATAATCTCCTTTACTAGTTTGGCCCACATGACCAGTTTCTTAACCTTTATTTTTTATATATTTGTCTCAATCCAGTGTACCACCTTCAAGTCAATGAAAAGGAAAATCAGGCAGGGTGGATAATGGGTGACTGATCTGCTGCCATCTCTTTTGTGCTCATATCCTCTACATTACTTCCATTGTTGTCCAAATCAGTCTTTTCCATGTGCTATGCTCTATCGTGGTATGTATCTGTGTATCGTATTTCTAAACATGACTCATTTTTCTTCCATCTTTTTTCCCTATTGCAGTGTTGTCCATGCCAATTTCCTTAGCTGATCCTTCTTCCTCTCAAATACTTTTTCTAATGTGGTGTTTATATTGTAATCATTCTCTTTTTTTGTCATGATCTTCATCTTAAACTGTACCATATTGAGGTCAATAGTTCAGAATTTGTTGGAGTGGTTTATCTTGCAGCATCCCCTGTTCGTTAGACTTCAGTCCCTCACCCTTCAGCTCAAGTTTTTTTGCCCTGTACCTTGCTGGACGCGTGAGTTGATAATGAAGCTGAGGGCAACGGAGCATCTGGGGCCTTCGAGAATGACAGGACAAACAAGATTATTGATGAGATTTCAGGTTTGGGAAAGAAATAGAGGAACGACAGGCAAGGAGGGTGAATTCGAGTCAAATTGGGTACAGAAAGAGAAATAAAAAGAGGGAAGATTGGATAAGAGAGAGAGGAAAAAGTAAAAAAATTAAAATTTTAAATTAAAAAAATCTCTAACAACAATAAATGAGATGCTACAGTTTATTGTTCCCTTTCTGGGCTCGAGAGGTTGATTGGCATTGCAGGAACTTAAATCTGCTCATTAAAAAGTTACTTGCACTATTAACTACCAGCCCTAACTTTCTATGGTGAGTTTAATTTGCAATTTATGTGCAAATTCAGCAACTTCATGAAAATCATGGAGTTTGAGGGCAAGCTGATGAATTTTCCAGGCTAATGTCAGCAACTTGTGATTTGCAGTTCATGGGGTATCTCTTCCTCACCACAAGTTGCTGAACGATTTAGACATTATTATCGCCGAGTGCCATTAAACTCGCCGTTATTTTGGCAACAAATTCTGGGCCATTTTTTTCAAGATGTCCTCTAACTCTAAGAACATAAGAAATAGGAGCAGGAATAAGGCCACTTGGCCCCTCGAGCCTGCTCCACCATTCAATACGATCATGGCTGATCTCGGGCTCAAAGCCACTTCCCCGCCCGCTCCCCATAACCCTTCACTCCCTTATCTTGCAAAAATTTGTCTATCTCCACTTTAAATGTATTTAATGACCCAGCCTCCACAGCTCTCTGGGGCAGAGAATTTCACAAATTTATGACCCTCTGAGAGAAGAAGTTCCTCCTCATCTCAGTTCTAAAAGGGTGACCCTTTATTCTGAGACTGTGCCCCCGAGTTCTAGATTTCCCCATGAGGGGAAACATCCTCTCTGCATCTACCCTGTCGAGCCCGCTCAGTATCTTATGTTTCAATAAGATCACCTCTCATTCTTCTAAATTCCAATGAGTATAGGCCCAGCCTGCTCAGCCTTTCCTCATAAGTCAAACCCGTCATCTCTGGAATTAACCTAGTGAATTGTCTCTGAACTGCCTCCAATGCAAGTATATCCTTCCTTAAATAAGGAGACCAAAACTGTATGCAGTACTCAAGGTGTGGTCTCACTAATACCTTGTACAGTTGTAGCAGGACTTCCCTGCTTTTATACTCCAACCCCCTTGAAATAAAGGCCAACATTCCATTTGCCGTTTTGATTACTTGCTGTACCTGCATGCTAACTTTTTGTGTTTCATGCATAAGGACCCCCAGGTCCCTCTGAACTGTAGCATTTTGTAATCTCTCTCCATTTAATTTGCTTTTTTATTTTTTCTGCCAAAGTGGATAACCTCGCACTTTCCCACATTATACTCCATCTGCCAAATGTTTGCCCACTCACCTAGTCTGTCTATATCCCTTTGCAGATTCTTTGAGTCTCTGCACAACTTGCTTTCCCACCCATCTTTGTATCATCCGCAAACTTGGCTACATTACACTCGATCCCCTCATCCAAGTCATTACTGTAGATTGTAAATAGTTGGGGCCCCAGCACCGATCCTTGTGGCACCCCACTAGTTACTGTTTGTCAACCAGAAAATGACCCCTTTATCCCGACTCTCTGCTTTCTGTTAGTTAGCCAATTCTCTATCCATGCTAATATATTACCCCCAACTCCATGAGCTCTTATCTTATGCAATAACCTTTTATGTGGCACCTTATCGAATGCCTTCTGGAAATCCAAAGACACCACCTTCACTGGCTCATCCTTGTCCACCCTGCTTGTTACATCCTCAAAGAACTCCAGCAAATTTGTTAAACATGATTTCCCTTTCCTAAAACCATGCTGACTCTGTTTGACTGCAGTATGTTTTTCTAAATGCCCTGTTACTGCTTCCTTAATGAAAGACTCCAGCATTTTCCCAATGACAGATGTTAGGCTAACTGGTCTATAGTTTCCTGCTTTCTGTCTCCCTCCTTTCTTAAATAGAGGTGTTACATTAGCAGTTTTCCAATCCGCTGGGACCTCTCCAGAGTCCAAGGAATTTTGGTATATTGCAACCAATGCATCCACTATCTCTGCAGCCACTTCTTTTAAGACCCTGGGATACAGGCCATCTGGTTCAGGGGACTTGTCAACTTTTAGCCCCATTATTTTACCGAGTACTATTTCCTAAGTGATAGTGATTGTCTTTAGTTCCCCACTCCCTGTGGCCCCTTGATTATCCATTGTTGGGATGCTGTTAGTGTTTTCTACAGTGAAGACAGGTGCAAAATATTGGTTCAGAAACTCTGCCATTTCCCCGTTCCCCATTATTAATTCCCCATTCTCATCCTCTAAGGGACCAACGTTTACTTTAGCTACCCTCTTCCTTTTTATATACCTGTAGAAGCTCTTACTATCTGCTTTAATGTTCCTTGCCAGCTTACTCTCATAATTCATCTCTATTATTTTTTTAGTCATCCTTTGCTGTTTTTAAAAAAATTCCCAATCCTCTGGTCTCCCACCAATCTTGGCAACAGTGTATGCCTTTGTTTTCAATTTGATACCATCCTTTACTTCCTTAGTTAGCCACGGATGGTGCTCCCTTCCCTTAAAATCTTTCTTTCTCACTGAAATATATTTTTGTTGAGAGTTATGAAATATCTCCTTAAATGTCCACCACTGCATTTCAACTTTCTTACCCTTTAATTTGTTTTTCCAGTCCACTTTAGCCAGTTCTGCCCTATGCCATTATAATTGCCTTTGTTTAAGATCAAGACATTGGTTTGGGATACAACTTTCTCGCCCTCCAACTGAATTTGAAATTCAACCATGCTTTGATCACTCTTTCCTAGAGGATCCTTACTATGAGATCCTTTATTAATTCTGTCTCATTACATAGTACCAGATCCAAGATAGCCTGCTCCCTGGCTGGTTCCATTACATACTGCTCGAGGAAAACATCCCGGATGCACTCTATGAACTCCTCCTCCAGGCTACCATGGCCAATTTGCTCTCCTAGTTGTTACTTAATAACAGATCCAATGGTGCCTCTGTTTGCATTGGTTCTTTGACCAATTCTTCCATGTAAGGAATGAATATTGTGTCTAGAATCATGTTTTCATTGCTATTGCACCCTTTTTATATTTCTCAATTGAAAGAAAGAGCTGCCTGTTGTGTATCTTTTCTATCTACACCACTCTATTTTCTCTCTGTTTGGTCCTCTGACCTGATTTGTTAGTTTAAATGCTCCCTCACTACAAGGACATTGGGTACTGTCTGACTCAGGACTGACTGAAGCCTATCCCATTTGTAGACTTTTACTCTGCTCTAGAACTTGTGCCAGTGCAGTAGGAATCTTTTTAAAAAAAAAAAAAAAAAAATGTTTCTATTAGTTCTTGGAATATGGGCATTGCTGGCAAAGCTGGCATTGATTGCTCATTCATAGTTGCCCTTGAGAAGGTGCTGGTTGGTCGCCTTCTTAAACTGCTGTAGTCCTTGTATAGATACTCCCACAATACTATTAGGTAGGGAGCTCCAGGATTTTGACACCGTGACTATGAAGGAATCATATCAATGTCAGGATAGTTTTTGATTTGGAGGGGAACTTGGACATGATGATGTTCCCATTGCACCTACTGTCCTTGTCGGTCTAGGTGATGGAGGTTGTGGGCTTGGGAAGTTCTCCATCCTAGTGCTTCTTTGTTACTTCTCACTTACCTGACTGGTCTTGCAGATTCAGGCCCACTCTGCCTCAGTGCCAAACTACTGACACCACCGAAAACAGATTACCTGGTCTCTCATGCATTTGCTGTTTGTAGGACCTTGCTGCATGTAAAAAGCCTGCTAAGTTTGCTTACACAACAACTTTGGCTGTACTTCAAGAAAACTTAGTAATTTATTGGTTGTAAATGGGATGACCTGAATTTATTTTAAAGGCCCTATTCAGTTGCAGTTTCATTCTTGTAGGCTTTCTTGCTTTATTTCTTGCCAAATTTGTTCCTTTATCTTCTGTCAGCAAAATTTAATCTGCCACCAAGAATTCAATCTGCATCATTTCATTTGGCAAGCTTCTTACGGTCAAGAACAATGGGTGTCTGAGGATTTGAAATCACTCTGTCATGGTTGCCGGTAATCTTTCTCCAAACCAGCTGAACTTGGCAGTAGTTTCATCTTGGAGTTTTGACTCCAAAGCAACAATGTGAACATTCATGTGCGATGCTCCAATAAACTGCAGAACTGTGATCTCCATTGCAGATGCCATTGTTACTACATGGGCCATAGCAGAGACTGAAGCAGCCCAACATTCATATTCATTGATGACTTTATAAGGAGCGAGCTGTCAACACAGGGAGGGGTGGGGCCAGGGTGGAGACTTGCAGGACTTGCAGGAATTCCTGCATCCCTGTCTTTCACTGGAAGGTGGCGTATCATTGACAGCAATACACCTGATAAGACCAAATGTACTGGCCAGCCAAATGGTGGTAGTTGTCCCCGCCTAGGGGTCCAAGCCAGTCTTTTTACAAAGGGGGCTGCTCAAGGCACATCTATGCTCTTCTGATGGTGGGAGCCTGCAAAACATTCCACAAATTTTCCGGCGTCTTGGGGTTGGTGGGTACCTTAGATGTGCTCCTGCTGGTGGAGGCACCTGCCATCCGCATGTTAATAAAAAGACCTCCTGACCCCGTGAACTTTAGTGACTAAAGCCCTGGGCAAGAGCATCCTGACACAGGCACAGACCTTCAGCCTGATGCTTTTTGCCTATTGTTACATACTAGGGAATATCTGGCATGGTAACAGTATTGAGAGCTATCTTTGCAGAAATATAATTAAAAGTAAAAGAAAAGTAAAGTATCTTTACATACAAATCAGTTTTAATTGTCATTTTGTTTCTCTTGTATTAGTAAGGGATCATGCACACTGGCTTTGCATTGTAATGATGACCTGCCGATGATGTTTAACAGTTCCATCATGATGAGGAAGTAATGCTGCACCAGCAAACATGTCCTGTCCAATTAGCAGGAATTGTGTTTCTTCCACAGATCTGCTGGCAGAGCATTTCGATTCTGCAGTGGAAGAGTCGAGACACAGTTGCTGCAATTTATTAATTATAATGGCCCAGTAATTCGGGTCCCAACGCGTGAGTACGGACGGGGTACTCGCGCGTGGGCCCGATGGAAGTGCCGGTTTTCAGGATGCACAGCGCATGCGCTGAAAACCGGCATTTCCTGTCCTCTGAAGCAAGGGGTTCAGAGGCGGAACGCGTGCGACGTTTCAGGCAGCGCGTGCGCGCTGAAATTCCTTTTTTTTTTTTTTTTTTTTAAAAAGAGTTGCCCGTGCGTAAAGGCCTCCGGTTTTTACGCGTGAAAAAAGCAGACGTAAGTACTTACCTTTTAAAACTAAGTGGTCTATTAATAAAATTTAGAACATTTTTTCCACAGGTTTATTATTTTTAAAGAATTTACAGTAAGGTAAGTGTATTTTTAGAGCCGATTTGTTAAATTATTTTTTTCAAAAATTTGATTAATTGTTTAAAATAGTTTTTTACAGTTATTCATAGTTCATTTATTTAGTGGGATGGTTTTTTTAACTTTTTTATTTGAAGTTTAAGTACTGTTTTGGGCGCCCTGAGTTTTCATGAGTTTGACAGTTCTTACTATCAAACTCATGAATGAACTTTTGCAACCTCCGATTGGTTGCCCAGTGCTCACGTGATCCCAGCCGGCTCATCGAACTAACTACGCCGCTGGATCACGCAAGCACAGCGCGCCGGGAGCTGGACCGGGCCACAGAGTGGAAATCCACGCAGGCCCAGGCCTCAAATTTCGGCACGATAGGTAAGTGTAGGTCGGGGGCTTGCACCCGTGGGAAGCCCCCGACCCGAATTTCTGGGCCTATGTGTTAAAACCATTCAGGCTCATAATGCTTGATCTCCTGCTAATAAATTCTTTTCTTTCCTGTTAAATAAATCTTATTCCCCAGTTTTAAGAATGTTTTTTCCTGTCTAATTTTCTCCCCTCTTCTGTAGACACTGAGGTATAAATTTATACAAATAGCGCAAAACAGGCAATAACGAATTGGCAACTTGTTGTACACTCAGCCTGTAGTGTATGTAACCGTTCCACCTTTAAGAGAACTATTTTAGGTGTTGCACTACTTTATCTTGGCTGCTGTATACTGTAATACCGGTGGTGACCACACCGGTATATAAGTGCTGTGTAATGATTTATTGGGCAGTTCCGCCCTGACCTTCAACTAGTAAAGACCTGTTAAAATTTACTCTTGTGGTCTGTGTAATAATTCTCATTATAACACACAGACTTAACAGTGGCGACGAGTACGATCTTACCCTGCGGCAGAGATACATCCAAGGCAGTTTAACGGGCGTCGAGAGGAGGCATCCGCCCTCATCATTCTGCTGAGAAAAGACTCTGGTCTGCAGAGCAAAGGAAGAATTCTGACACGAAGCCTTCCATCAGCAACAGGCAGTGATCATCCCTTCTATCACGGTGGTGGGTAAGCCGATCAGCGATGAGCAGCAAGTCGGCCACGTTGACTGTGAGTAGGGGAGAAAATAACAAAAAAAACAGAGGATATAAGGGTGGAGAACTCGACCACGGCCGGGGAAAAGAGCCGGACAGAAGTCGGGGCCAGAGGCGCTGAGACTGGGGCAGCGTAAGGCACGGAAGCCGTGGTGAATGCAAACGCAGCCGGTGCGAAAGACCGGGCTGCAAGCAGGCTGGGAGACGCAACAGCGTCGAGAGAGAGCGCGACCGGTGAAAAAGGCCGGGCAGCTACCGAGGCCGCGAGGCGCAGTGACCGGGTCAGCGTAAGGCGCGGGAGAAAATTTAAAAAAAAACCGCGGAGAACTCAGCCGCAGCCGGGGGGGAAAGGACCGGACTGCAAGAGGGGCTGGGAGGCACGATTTGAAAACCGCTGGGGGAGGGCGAACGCAGCAATACGGCAATCGCCATTACAGCCAGCGGGGGGGAGAAAGGCAAACGCGGGAAGCCGCCATTTTCGGAGGCGGGGGAAGAAGACAAGCGCGGGAAACCGCCATTTTGTAAAAGAAAAAAAATAAATAATTCTTTTGTTTCTCAAGAAGATCGCGAGGATGCCTAAGCGTGGTAACATCAATGATTTCGATCCCGATGTTGAAGATTGGGCCACGTATGTAGAACGCATAGAGATATATTGTAAGGCAAATAAAATATCAGATGAAGATAAAGCACTAACCTTACTAAACTCAATGGGTGCGAAGACATACGGGCTATTGAAGCATCTTCTATCACCAGCTAAACCGGCGGATCAGACTTTCGCTAAAATTGTTGCTGTCCTGAAGAATCATTTGAACCCCACACCGCTGATGTTAGCGGAACGATTTAAATTTTATGCGAGAACGCAACTGAAAGAGGAAAGCAACGCGGAGTATTTAATTGAACTGCGTAAGCTAGCGAAATACTGCCAGTTTGGGGAAAGCCTGACAGAGGCACTGAGAGACAAATTCGTGTGTGGGTTGTCGAAAGAAGGAACACAAAAGCGGCTACTTGAAGAGAATGATCTTACACTTGATAAGGCTGTCACTATTGCAGCATCGCACGAAGCCGCAGCGAGTGGCACTGCGGAAATGCAGCTGAAGGCAGCGGTACTCCGCGTAGATCAAATGGCTTTGGGTACAACGAAATGTTATCGTTGTGGAAAGACAACACACGATCAGAACCAATGCTGGTTTAAAAACCAGGAATGTAGAAAATGTGGCAAGCTTGGTCACATAGCTAAAGTATGCCGGTCAGGAAAGAAGACCAGCAACAAAAAGTCACCACAAGAAAAGTGCAGAAAGGTACATAAGGTGGCTGAGAAGAGTTCGGATGAACAGAATTCGGATTCGGACTCCAACAGCAAGGAACTGGGTAGTCTGAGAATTCACAACGTGAGTAAGGAAGCTGACTGACAAACTATCTGGGTCACACTGCAGATAGCAGGAGTCCAAGTGAAGATGGAATTGGACACCGGATCGGCGTTGACGGTCATGAATAAGCAAGATTACAAAAAGTTATTCAAACATATTCCCCTACGGGATACGGAGATAGTATTGCAGACATACACGGGGCAAAAAGTATACCCAATCGGAAAGATAAAAGTCAAGGTGATACACCAGGGCAAAGAACACCAAGGAATGGACTTATATGTACTACCTGAGGGAGGTCCACCACTTCTGGGACGGGAGTGGATCAGAAAAATAAATATGGACTGGCACTCCCTAAACGCAATAACAGTAGATTCCGGAAAAAAAGATGTCAAACCTGAACGATTGTCCAGAATATTGGATGAGGCGAAAGAGGTGTTCCAACAAGGACTGGGAACACTGAGAGGAATTAAGGCAAAAATCAAGATTGCAGAACATGCAAACCCAAAATTTTTCAAAGCCAGACCGGTACCGTATGCGATACGACCTGCTGTGGAAGCTGAGCTGGAAGGGCTGGAACATTCAGGAGTACTGTCTAAGGTGGACTGGAGTGAGTGGGCCACGCCCATTGTTCCCGTCATGAAGCGTTCATCGAGTAACAAGCCAGGGGAACCGGGGAAGGTCCGCATCTGTGGAGACTTCAAGATCACAGTTAATCCGGTGCTTCACACGGTGCAATATCCGCTTCCGCGGATTGAGGATATCTTTGCTTCGTCTGGCGGGAAACGCTTCACCAAGATAGACCTGGCGCAAGCATACTTACAGATGGAAGTTGAGGAAGAGTCGCGCCAGTATCTCACAATCAGCACGCACAGAGGCTTGTATCGATATAATAGACTGGTTTTTGGAGTGGCTTCGGCTCCGGCAATTTGGCAGAGGGCCATGGAGCAGGTATTACAGGGAATTCCAAGCACTCAATGTTACTTGGACGATATCCTGATTACAGGAGATGATGATGAGGAACACCTTGCAAATTTGAAACTGGTGCTCACCAGGTTGAAGGAATATGGCCTTCAAGTTAATCGCCAGAAATGTGAGTTCTTTCAGAAACGGATCTCGTACTGTGGTCATGTCATTGACCAGGAGGGGCTGCACAAGTCACCTGACAAGATCGAAGCTGTTGTGAAGGCTCCCGCTCCGGAAAATGTATCCCAGTTGAGATCGTTCCTAGGGTTGATTAATTATTACCATAAGTTTCTGCCAAATCTATCCACGGTGCTGCACCCGCTGAATGCTCTTTTGCAGAAAGAAGTACCATGGAAGTGGAGTGAGGACTGTAAGAAGGCCTTTCGCAAAAGCAAGACATTGATCACCTCAGGAAGTGTTGGCTCACTTCAACCCAACGCTACCTATTCGTTTAGCTTGTGATGCTTCTCCTTATGGTATTGGAGCAGTACTCTCACACAAGTTGCCAAATGGCTCGGAAAGGCCAGTCGCATTTGCATCCAGATCATTGACCTCCGCTGAGCGCAACTATGCTCGGATAGATAGAGAGGCTCTCAGCCTGGTGTGGGGAGTAAAGAAGTTTAATCATTACCTGCAGGGCCAGAAGTTTACACTGCTGACAGACCACCAGCCGTTGGTATCCATATTCAACCCTAAAAAGGGCGTTTCCATTATGACAGCGCAAAGGCTACAGAGGTGGTCCCTTTTCCTAGGGGCACACCAATATGACATAGAATACAAAGGATCAAAACAGCATGGGAATGCTGACGGTTTATCACGCCTACCGTTGCCAACGGTAGAAGAAGCGCCTACAGTGGACCCAGTGGAGATGTTCCACTCAACCATAGTGGAATGTCTACCAGTAACAAATTCTACGATCGAAAAGGAAACAAGAAATGACCTGACTCTCTCTCGAGTCTACGATTTAACGGTGAAGGGATGGCCAGCACATGGTGAACCACTGTTGCCAGCATTTTCGCAAAGAAGAGAACAGCTGTCAGTGTGCTGAGGAACTTTGATGTGTGGATCCAGAGTGGTGATTCCACCCAAACTCCAGCATAAAGTGCTAAAGGAGCTTCACGAGGGGCATCTGGGTGGAGTGAAAATGAAGAACCTAGCCAGAGCGTTCGTGTGGTGGCCAGGTATCGATGGAGACATCGAAGAAATGACCAAGAGCTGTCTAGGATGCCAGAAGGTCCAAAACGCCCCACCACAAGCTCCTCTGCATCCATGGGAGTGGCCCTCATCTCCATGGCAAAGGGTACATATCGACTTTGCTGGTCCATTTATGGACTCAATGTTCTTAATCGCGGTGGATGCACACTCCAAGTGGCCGGAGGTAATAAAGATGTCCTCCACCACCACGGAAAAAACCATCACAGTATTAAGGACCATATTTGCCAGGAATGGGCTGCCGGAACAGATCTGTTCTGATAATGGACCGCAATTTGTGTCCGAAGAATTCAGGAAGTTCTTAAAAAAACAATGGGGTTAAGCACTACACGTCCGCCCCATACCATCCCGCCACCAATGGATTAGCTGAAAGGTTTGTCCAGACCTTCAAGAAGGCCATAAAGGCCATGGGTAATGAAGACATAAATCTACAACATAAGGTAGATAACTTCTTGTTGGCGTACAGGAATGCAACACATGCGGTCACAAACCAAACTCCCGCCATGATGTTTTTCAATAGAAGACTAAGATGCCGGCTGGATTTGATCAAGCCAAACATCAGAAGGGACGTAGAGAACCGGCAATTTAAAGGCATGAATGAAAGGCCAACTAGAACCTTCCAGATAGGTCAACAAGTTTTGGCCCGGGACTACCGTACCGAGAAATGGCAGCCTGGAACTATTTGCACACGACTAGGACCGCTGATGTATACCGTGGACATTGGTGAAAGCATAATAAGGCGCCATGCTGACCAGATCATAGCGTCATCCGAAAAGGGACAACCGACACCACAACTCTATACGCCTAATGATGAAGCAGAGATACCCATAGTATCTACCTCCGATCCGGTGATACAGGAACCAGATGAACCCGACACTGACATTCAAGCCGAATCGACCTTGCCAAAAGAACCTACTACACCACCGAAAACTACTACACCACCGAGGCGTTATCCGGACCGAGTCAGGAAGCCTCCAGAGAGACTGAATCTGTGAACTGTTTTTACATGAAGTTGTGTATATATGTTATGATGTTATGTTTAATGGGAATATATACTGTTACACTACAATCCTCCCTTTTTAGGTTATGTAACCGTTCCACCTTTAAGAGAACTATTTAAGGGTTGCACTACTTTATCTTGGCTGCTGTATACTGTAATACCGGTGGTGACCACACCGGTATATAAGTGCTGTGTAATGATTTATTGGGCAGTTCCGCCCTGACCTTCAACTAGTAAAGACCTGCTAAAATTTACTCTTGTGGTCTGTGTAATAATTCTCATTATAACACAGACTTAACACAGCCCAGTTTTCTTTTCCATTCGAGTCGATTCGCTATCACCTGTTTTGCACTACAACTCAATAAAAATGTATACCTCACTGACCCTTACTGCCATCTGGGCACCAGGAGCCCTCCAGTGTCTCATTCAAATAGCCATTCTTCATGAGTGAGCCTATACAGGAATGCCAATGGGTGATTTGAGAATGGAGGACATCACAACCACACCCAACCCGGTCCTCACCCTACACCTGCAAACATGCATTTTCCAGTAGGAGTTAGTGAATAGTAGCAGCATCAGGAAATGTGTGATTTAGATCTCCTCAAACAAGAAACAGGTGGAATTAGGTCGGGTGTGATGTAAAAAAAATGTTTAATCTCAATCCCAAACCCAACCCGCCTCAAACCCGTCCACTTCTGTTTTTAATGGAGGTGGGATGGGGGGTTGGGCAACCAACCAGCTCCCAGGAGGTGGGTCATAGAGTCATAGAGTTATACAGCACAGAAAGAGGCCCTTCGGCCCATCGTGTCTGCGCCGCCCATCCATCCCTGTCCAGTCTAATCCCATTTTCCAGCATTTGGTCCATAGCCTTGTATGCAATGGCATTTCAAGTGCTCATCCAAATGCTTCTTGAATGTTGTGAGGGTTCCTGCCTCTACCACCCTTTTAGGCATTGAGTTCCACATTCCAACCACCCTCTGGGTGAAAAAGTTCCTCCTCAAATCCCCTCTAAATCTCCTGCCCCTTACCCTGAATCTATGCCCCCTTGTTATTGACCCCCCTACTAAGGGGAAAAGTTCCTCTTTGTCTACCCTATCTATGCCCCTCATCATTTTGTACACCTCAATCAGGTCCCCCCTCAGCCTTCTTTGCTCCAAGGAAAACAACCCCAGCCTGTTTAGTCTTTCTTCATAGCTGAGGCGCTCCATCCCAGGTAACATCCTGGTGAATCTTCTCTGCACCCTCTCCAAAGCAATCGCATCCTTCCTATAGTGAGGTGACCAGAACTGCACACAGTACTCCAGCTGTGGCCTCACCAGTGTTTTGTACAGCTCCATCATAACCTCCCTGCTCTTATATTCTATGCCTCGGCTAATGAAGGCAAGTATCCCATATGCCTTTTTAACCACCTTATCTACCTGTTCCGCTGCCTTCAGGGATCTATGTACATGTACACCAAGGTCCCTCTGTACTTCCTAGGGTCCTACCACTCATTGTGTATTCCCTTGCCTTATTTGTCCATCCAAAATGCATCACTTCGCACTTTTCAGGGTTAAATTCCATTTGCCACTTTTCCGCCCATCTGACCAACCCGTTTATATCGTCCTGTAGCCTGAGGCTTTCCTCCTCGCAATTTACCACCCCACCAATTTTCGTGTCATCTGCGAACTTACTGATCATACCTTTTACATTCTCATCCAAATCATTTATGTAGATCACAAACAGCAAGGGACCCAGCACCGATCCCTGAGGTACCCCACTGGACACAGGCTTCCAGTCACAAAAGCAACCTTCGACCATCACCCTCTGCCTCCTGCCACTCAGCCAGTTTAGGATCCAAGGCACCCTGGATCCCATGGGCTCTTACCTTCTTGACCAGTCTCCTATGCGGGACTTTGTCAAAAGCTTTACTGAAGCCCATGTAAACCACATCCACAGCATTTCCCTCATCCACCCCCCTAGTCACCCCCTCGAAAAATTCAATCAGATTTGTCAGACATGATTTACCCTTGACAAAGCCATGCTGACTATCCCCGATTAATCCTTGCCTCTCCAAGTGGAGACTAATTTTGTCCCTCAGAATTTTTTCCAATAATTTCCCTACCACAGATGTTAGGCTCACTGGCCTGTAATTCCCTGGTTTATCCCTGCTACCCTTCTTGTATAATGGTACTACATTAGCTGTTCTCCAGTCCTCTGGTACATCCCCTGTGGCCAGAGAGGTTCTGAAAATTTGTGTCAGAGCCCCTGCAATCTCCTCCTTTAAGGGTTCCTGATTTAAATATTTGAATGAGGCTACGTGCCTCAGATTTTATCTCCATTTTAAATTTAAACCGGCTGGTCAGGTGTCCCAGGCCTCGGGAAACCCGACAGCTCAAGTGAGGCGAGGACTGCTGTGTGGAAGAGGTAAGTGCTTTCAAGCACTTGTTGTGGGCCAGGAGGAGCAAACGTGCTTCATCCCAGTCCTCAGCTAACCTGCTTCCCTCCCCGCGATCAGACCCTCCCCATGATCAGAGCCCCCACCCACCGCGATCACCGACCTCCCCATCTCTGTCCCAGATCTGTCTCTGACTGCCAACGATCAACCCCCCTGACCCTACAAGCCACTCTGTATCCACCCCCCCCTCCATTCATGATCTCTACCCCAGCAGCACAAACGTACCTGCTCCTGGGCTGTGGCCTCTGCTGCAGCGTTCCCCGCATCAACCGCGAGCTAAGCTTGTCATTCAGGCTGGTTTCCGGGCGGGGATCCTCTTTAAAAGAAACCGCGCACACTGTGGAGTCAAAACTCCACAGCGATTGGCCTAGCCAGAATTACTCCTCCCCACTTGGAAATCCTGCGCCAGTAAATATTGGGGCCTATGTCTTTACTCTTAACTTGTAAACCTTTGGCTATTTGCTGGGCACCATAACTGGCCAACATCATGAGGGCAGTTGACTGACATTCAGACCTTTTATTGATGCCACTCCTCTCGGGGTTGGATAAAGGTGGGCCGGTTTACAAACCTATTGAAGGGTACCATGTTTTCCTATAGAGAAGCGATTCACTTCTGCAGGGTACTGCACCAAGGCTAGCCTGGGAATGTACTACATGAGAATTTTTTTCCTAGGTCTCTGCTAAAGCATTGTTCAGCTGGTTGTTACGTGATGCACTAGCGCAGTATAGCTCGACTCGCCCTCTGGTCCCATTGGAGAGGTTTGCTGCCTATTATTTGTGTGCCCCTGAGGGCCCAATAGAATACAAAAGCTCACTGTGAAGGTAATAATGGCCACAGATTACAACCTGTCACTCTGTAGCACAGCAACTTGATCCATGAAATCACTGTACTCCCATGTTCCTATCAGATTACTCAAGCCTTTTAGCTCTATGCAACCAGTAATATAAGGGTGGAAATCCAGCTTGACAGAAATTATTCCACTGGTGATAATCATGAAAGTAGGGACTAGAAACTTTTGATCTTATGACCTAATCACCTGGTCCCACTTTGTAATGTTCAACTCGCCATTTCCCACTCCCCAGTCACAGTTCTCACACAGCTTCATTTTTTCGTGGGTTGTTTCAATGAATATAGACCTACAATTTCCAACAGAAATCCCACCCAGTGTTACGTCTGCCTATGGAAAGTAAGTATTAAAGGGCAACAATGTTACCATTGATGAAGAAAGAAGCTTTAAGGTACACTGCCATTTTTCTAGACAGCCACTTTTCTGTAAGTGTGGGGTTTCTTTACAAAATGCCCCACTACACAAGTCTTCATGCTAAAGATAAAGAAATATAAGGAAGCCTTTTCAGGGAAATCTGCTGGTACCAGGACCAGAATGCTCACACCTGCCTTATGCCACCAACCATTTAAGTAGAGCCTGGCACATTTATCTGGCAATCCTGCTTTTCTTAAGTTGTCTAATTTTATTTGTCGGGCATGAAAAGAAATGTTATGAGACTTCTAAGCTCGAGGAACAGCACCTCCTCTTTCGATTAGACACTTTACAGCCTTCTGGACTCAACATCGAGTTCAACAATTTCAGACTATAACCTCGGCCCCTATATTTTTTTCCCTTTTTTCTCACATGGTAGCTGTTGATGATTCTGCCACTGCCATTTACACCTCATCAAGAGTCATCTTTTGTTTCTTAACTTGTCCCATTACCTTCTCTTTTTGCCTTGCACCATCGTCCCTTTTGTCAGTCAATCTCTCCTGCCTTCCAGGCTATCACAGACCTTCCCTTTGTTCTTTCCTCCCCTCCTCCCTGTCCCTGCCCCTGCACTTGCTTAAAAATTTGTTACTTCTCTAGCCTTTTCCAGTTCTGACAAAGGGTCATCGACCTGAAACGTTAACTCTGTTTCTTCCTCTACAGATTCTGCCTGACCTGCTGAGTATTTCCAGCATTTTCTGTTGTTATGAGACTTCTGTTGTAGCTTGTTCATCGCTACATCTGCTACCTTTTGAGGTTGCTTTTAAATAAAACCTCAATAGCATAAAAATGTCATACTTAAAAAGATTCTGCTTTGCGGTGCAAAACAGCAAACAAGTGATTTACAGTAATTGGAAGACACTGAACACTCAGTGTCATTACAATACAGAATGTCTTAGTTCACTGTGTTCACAACCTTGTAATTTGTCACCCTGTAATGTAGGTGAAACAGTACAATCTTTTCCCTGTGCACAGTTTATTCTGCTGTACAATATGCCAGCTGTAATTGCTTTTTATCACCAATTACATAATGTAATGCTTGAGTGCAGTATGGCAGGCAAAAAAGACGCATAGGCCCAGAAAGTCTGCGGGCTGCGATCCCGATGGTTATGCTTGGATTATGCTCACTGCCGCCCTTCAGCACTGACCTGCCGGCGACACAAGGCCCAAAATCTAGTGTTGATTCATTGGCGAGCTGCCTGGTCTCATTCACTATCAATTGTTTTACACTTTCGCACAAAGTCAAAATCTAGCCCATAGTGTGCCAATCAAGAGCATAACCCATTATCACTGCAAGCAAACATGTTTGGGGCATAAATGTGTTCATTACCTCGTTCAATTCATAGATTCATTTTAATGCTTCAAAACTACTCCTAATTATGTAGAGGTATATTTATCAAAATCTTTACTACCTGTATTTGTAAAGTGACAGGGAATAATTCTAATATAATTATATTCATATCACAACATTAAATCGTTTCATATTCAGAGTGCTAAAACTAAATTTGACTTTTGCGTTGTTAGCTGGATGTCCCTGAGTAAAAGAAGAGATGGCCATTGCTTCTTGTTCATACCGTGCATTGGGAAAAGATGACATTATTGAAGTCCAACTTTTGCACTTCCTCTGTTCCAGAATGTTCCTCATGTAATTTTGACACATGGGAACCAGATTTGTTCTTTGAGCCACAGAAGATGCATTTATTAATCAGGAAAGTCCTAGGGGCTTATTTTCTTGAAACCCCAATCAGACGACACAGCTCAGTAATTGGAGACTGTTGATCCCAGTCTCCTGCTGGTGGATGCACAAAATGCACCAATGAAAAATCCCAGCTTCTGCTGGGAGCAAATAGTTCCAAAATAATTTTTCAGGAGAAGTCTATTGTTTTCTGAATGTGCAAAATAACCTACATGGAAATAATGTTTAACAATTTGATGTATGCTGTTTTCTTGTCCCTTCTAGACAATACATATGTGTCAAATTCAGAGAATGATGATGATGTGCTAGTCACAAGAGACCCCATTCCAGTAATTTTCCAAAGAATAGCAACAGGTAAGAGCCTGTAATTTAGGCAAGATTATTTTATGCCAAATGTTACCAAAATTCAGAACTGTTCTATTTGGAAAAAGAAGAGAAAGAGAGAAAAAAATACATTTAAGGCAAAGCTAGATAAAGATATGAGGGAGAAAGGAATAGAAGGCTTTGCTGAATTAACAACAGAAAACGCTGGAAAAACTCAGCAGGCCAGGCAACATCCATGGAGAGAGAAACAGAGTTAACGTTTCAGGTCGATGACCCTTCGTCAGGCTGATAGGGTTAGATGAAGATGGGTGGGAGGAGGCTCGTGTGGGGCATAAATACCGGCAGAGACCAGTTGGGCTAAATGGCCTGTTTCTGCTGTATATTCTGTGTAATTCTATGTAAAATAAAGCGAGATTTCCTCTGTAGCCTAAATGTGGGAAAATTATAAATTTGTTCTTTTATAAACCTGTATACAACAACAACAACTTGCATTTATGTTGCACCTTTAACGTAGTAAAATATGCCAAGGAGCTTCACAGGGGCGTTCGCAAACAAAATTTGACACCAAGCCACATAATGAGGTATTAGGGCAGATGAAGGTTTTAAGGAATGTCTTAAAGGAGAAAGGAGAGGTAGAAACACGGAGAGGTTTAGGGAGGGAATTCCAGAGCTTAGGGCCTTGGCAGCTGAAAGCACAGCCACCAATTTCACTACAACTAGCAGTGCAGAGGAACCCACTCCTCCATAGATTTTTGTCCTGCCAGGTCATTACAGGTACGATAGTGGTGTCAGTGGTTGAATGTAGATGTGTTCAAATCATGGAATATATCATTGAAACACATTGGCGTAATGCAAGGCTATGGATGTAAAACTAATAATGATGAGCCAATTTTTTGGGCCCTGAAGTGGACTCTTTTAAGGTTCCTTTTCTTCACCAGAGTGCAGGGACACTTTTCTCCGTCCATCAGTTGCATTCTTGAGTAATAAACTGCAGCACCTGTAAGAAACCGAAAGCAGCATAAAGATGTGAGTCCACCAAGCAGCCTTGGATTAAAGCAGTTTCTTCAAATAAAGTAGGGAACACTCTAGGTGTCCTCATTACACAGTTTAGGCCAGAACGCATTGGGAATTGGTATAAAAGGAGGAGAGCAGTGCACGGAGGAACAAGTCAGGAATAAAGAATAATAAAAAAGTGCCTTTTGGAATAAATTGGACCTTGATGCACCCGTTTTACCAGTGCAACACGGGCACAATGAGGGCCAATTTTGGGGAGTAATGTCGGGCACCACATCAGTACCAAGTGTACGGGTGCCACCATACTTGCATAGGCGGCTGCCCAGGTTCCTGTGGTGGCTGTCTGAAATAGATGTTAGGCCCCTTACATATGAAATAGATGTCAGATAGAGCTAAATTAACAGTTGATGAGCGGTCACTGCAGCCAAAATCTGACGTTTAAAAAATAAATAAATAAATAAATAAATAAAATAAAATCTTCCTGTGGAGTCAGGAGGAGCGAGAGTGGTCCTCCCGTCTCCACAGGACCCCGGAGGGACCCCCTAATGAGGCCCAATTTCAGGTGCGCCTCGGGCCTCCTGGTTAGGGTGTGCACTGTCTACGTGGTTGAAAACGGGCCACAACCAAATTTTATGCTGCACCTGGGATAAGATTCCAGCCCAAGTTAACAATTAAAATATTGACCTTCACCTTCAATTGTTCCAGAAGTTAGAATTTTTTTGCTATTGATTTTTATTCTAAACTGATTATTGTGGCACTCTACCAAATGACATCTTTGTTGGTAATCGTGCAGCAGTGTTGCCGTTGGTAGCAAAGTTAGAATATAAAAGCAGCAGTGCTCCTTTCAATGGAGACGGCACTACTAAAGTATGTGGTTTTCAGCCATGCCTCCACAGGTAGTGCAGCCTCGGCCTCGAACATAAATGCTGCTATCAGAGGGAGAATCAGGCAAAACAACATCTGGCTGAGCAGCTGAAGGCTCCTGCTGGCTGGTACAAGCATAAGGACAGGTACTGGCAATAAAATAATCGAAACAAAAACTTCAGAACTACTGTTGTTTTAATAGCGAGCCAGCTGCTGCTGAAATTACCCTGCAGCACAAACAGGCTGCTTTCAACAGCGGCAGGGCTGGGAGTTGGCGCTAAGTTATAAAATATAGTCATTTTTTTTTTCCAAGAGGTCACTGGCACATTTCCCACCCCCACGACCCACAAGTGTTCCACAGAACTGTTGCACTTCAGTCTTTGATTTATCAGTAATAACTGAGAGGGCCATAGGTGGAAATGCACCACTTTGACCCTTTGATGTCAGCTGGAGAGATTTCACATCGGCAACAAATGTGAAAACTCATCACCACTGAGTCGTCTTTTCTTTTCAGGTAAAGAAACCAAAATATCCAGGCAACCCATCTAATCCGGATAGATTAATGAATCATTCACATTAGTTGACTGAGTCCAGTTTATAAATGACATCGACGCCAATGTTGGAGAAATCACAAAATTCCAAATCAAATTTTGAAGCATAAAGAGTTACTTTAAATAAAAAATTTTGACTCAAAAATAAATGCCAAGAGCCTTCAATAGCATTATGAATAAAATATTTTCCCAAAGTTAAGTCAGCAGTATCTAGCACAAATATAGTCTAAATGTATGCTTATGCTGGTGGTACATAGAAACATAGGAATTGCTTAGACAATAAAAAAATAAGGTCCATCTAGTTCGCCTTCTACCATCTTAGTAGTCGCATGATACAAAGATAATGGAGTTGGTGACCAATCATAGGACTCAATCTCTATCAATTAGCTGAACTCAAGAGATGAGGTGAGAGTGACTACCCTTGACACCAAGGCAGCATTTGATTGAGTGTGGCATCAAGGAGCCCTAGCAAAACTGAAGTCAATGGGAATCAAGGGGGAAACTCTCCATTGGTTGGAATCATACCTAGCACAAAGGAAGTTGGCTGTGGTTGTTGGAGGTCATTCATCTTAATCACATGACATCACTGCAGGAGCTCCTCAGGGCAGTGTCCTAGGCCCAACCATCTTCAGCTGTTTCATCAATGACCTTCCCTCCATCATAAGGTCAGAAGTGGGGATGTTCGCTGATGATTGCACACTGTTCAGCACCATTCGAGACTCGTCAGACACTGACGCAGTCCGTGTCCATATGCAGCAAGACCTGGACAACATTCAGACTTGGGCTGACAAGTGGCAAGTAACATTTGCACCACACAAGTGCCAGGCAATGACCATCTCTAACAAGCGAGACTCTAAACATCTCCCCTTGACATTTAATGGCATTACCATCGCTGAATCCCCCACTATCAACATCCTGGGGGTTACCATTGATCAGAAACTGAACTGGACCAGCCATATAAATACTGTGGCTACAAGAGCAGGCCAGAGGCTGGGAATTCTGCGGCAAGTGTCTCACCTCCTGACTCCCCAAAGCCTTTCCACCATCTACAAGGCACAAGTCAGGAGTGTGATGGAATACTCTCCACTTGCCTGGATGAGTGCAGCTCCAACAACACTCAAGAAGCTCGACACCATTCAGGATAAAGCAGCCCGCTTGATTGCACTCCATCCACCACCTTCAACATTCACTCCCTCCACCGGCGCACTGTGGCTGCAGTGTGTACCATCTACAAGATGCACAGCAGCAACTCGCCAAAGCTCCTTCAACAGCACCTTCCAAACCCGTGACCTCTACCACTTGGAAGGACAAGGGCAGCAGACGCATGGGAACATCACCACCTACAAGTTCCCCTCCAAGCCACACACCATCCTGACTTGGACCTGTATCGCCGTTCCTTCACTGTCGCTGGGCCAAAATCCTGGAACTCCCTTCCTAACAGCATTGTGGGTATACCTACACCATATGGACTGCAGCGGTTCAAGAAGGCAGCTCACCACCATCTTCTCGAGGACAATTAGGGATGGGCACTAAATGCAGGCCTAGCCAGCGACGCCCACATCACATCAATGAATAAAAAAAAAATTAGTTTACAACAGACTTCGACATAACGCAAGGGCAATCCCAGTGGTGGAGAGCTTTGGGAACCTTAGTAAAATCAGTATTTATTTCCTCATTTTTCTAACTGCCAGAGTGGCAAAGTGAACATAATGTCAATGGTACATCTTTGTGGACGCATACATTTTGATCCCTCTTGGCAGCTGTTTTGAAATCTGCTAAAGGGAGGGCAATTGGGCAAAAGAGGCTATGCAAAGGTTAAGTGGTTCTTAACTGATTTTTAAAAAAATTGTACTGAATTCACAGTAAAATTTGGGGGTGGGGGGTAATTCTTTGAGTACGCGCTGGTGGTAGAGAACGTTTACTCGCACCAGTACATTTCAGTGCTGCCCTGATTTTCCAAGCTGTACTGGTGGCAGGCGAGCTTCCCCACTGCTGGCACACACAGAACATTTTATTTGTTTTCCTGGGGGTAGATTTTAACTTTCACCACCAAGTTGTAAACTCAGCATTGCAGATTGTCCGTGCACTATACATCCTGCTGGATTTTCCTTTCCATTGAAGGCAATGGAAAGGAAGATTGTGCTGGGTGTATAACGGGCAGTCAATGCTCCTCTGCCAGTGTTCTGCCTGGCAATGAATGTTAAAATGTATCTCCTTACCTATTTTGAGTCTGGGAAAGCAGGAAGGAAAGAAAGAAAGTGAAAAAGCAAGGAAGAATCTGCATGCATTTAGTTCCTTCTCAATGTGTATCAAAGGGCTTTACAGTCAATGGTGTTGATTGAGGGCATAATGTTGGTGACGATGCAATAAAACTATTTTTTAACTGATGTTCTCTGCAACAAGTTCTGACCACAACAATGGTGCATTTGCCAAGGAGGAAGTTTCAAAGTCAAGTGGAAAAGAGGTTGTTCCTCCATGTTATAATGCCACCTTTTAAAACACTGTTTTTGTTCTAATAGCTACATACCAGCAGGTCTCATGCTTTGTGATCATGGAGTTTGCATCTTAGGATGTTTATCCCTGGGTTAACAATTACCCTATTTATACTGAGCACTGAAATTCATGTAATAGTCTCCTGTGAAGTCTGAAAGATGGAAAATATCACACATTAGACATCTTTCATATGGTTAAAATAACTCATCAATTTTATTGATAATTAAATTATTTACAGAAGCAAGGAAATTGGGTAAGGTATTATACTGAGCAATAAATGTCTATTATAGAAGCAGCCACAATGGGTTAATTTACCCTTTAAAATCTTTAGACTTTCTTCAGTTATAACAAACTGCCCAGTAAGCTGTACACTAACATTGTCTTGTGGTTCCATGGAGTCTCCATTTGCGATAATGTACATAGCTTTGGGTTTATTATGGAGCACTTTCTTCTGACATGCTCAAGTTGAGAATGTCTCTACTAGACTGTAGAGAGCTCTCTGTTTCAAGTATATATTCCCCTTTGATAGTCTTACCTTCAATCAGTTGTGAACAATGGCAAAGAATTTCAAAATATTAAAGCACAGATGATGCTATGGAATGCTGATGTAAAGGTAAACACATATTGTCTGGAATCTATCACCTTGCTACTTTGTTGCATATTAGTCAACCATTCAACAGCAACAACAATGAAGATGCATTTATGTAGTATCCCTTTAACACACGCACGAATCAGGCCCAGCTTTTATACTTATCATATTTTAACCTAACTCAAGAATGTAAATTGCAAGGACAAAGGCATCTAGGGTGGCTTTTGAAGTGTTAAAAAAAGTAGTTTGCTGAAAACTGCTGATGATTTTTTTAATACATTAAAAATAAACCACTCTCCTGCACAGCAATAATAACTTTGCTCTGGAAAGACGCTGCAGGGTAGAAATGTTACCGATGTGCTTTCTTTTGAACCAGAGGTTGTAACTTCCCCTTTATTTTTCAGAATTAAGGTTCAATAATGATGCCACAAGTTGCCTGTTGGTCAGAACAAAGCTGCACAATGAGAGGTGCCAGGTAAGTGCCATTTGAACCATCTTGTCCAAACATTTTTATTAGCTTTTCCGAAGTTTAAGCAGAATTGTCTGCAGATTTTTCTTCCAAACAATACCGTCCTCTGCAAATTACAAAATGTTGCTATATGTTGTTGCTGTAAACCTTTGCCCGTTGCTTCATCTGATAACTAACAATCAGTGGAAGCCCTTATTGCCAATTCATAAAAATTGACAGCTGCCCATACTCCTTCTGTTCTGTATTATTTGTTAATATTGAAGCATAAATTGGACGTGTTTAAACAGACCAAAAAGAAGCTTCTAATGATTGTGGTGTTATTAACTTCATGATTCAGCCTGACCAATGACGTAACTTTATTTTTCATATGTGAAGCGAAATGTGCAGAATAGAATGAACCATTGTTCTATTCAACAGAAGTCCCTGTTGTGTGGTCTTTTGAATCAGTATCATATTATGTGCTTTTCTTTCGGAAGTTACCTGTGTTCACTTTCCCAGCCTTATCACATATTCACAAATAACTTCGTTCCACCTGAGTCAGATAGGTAACATCCCAAATGTGTTTATCTCTATTAAAAAAATATATAGCCACCTGTACATTGGAACTCATAAAAGGCAGGTTGATTGAAGGACAAGGTTGCAGTCAAACTCTTTTATTTTCGTGTTCCAGGTACAGTACCCGCAGCCTTCTGCTATTGTGATTTGAACATTCCTACTCCAAGATTATTTTCATTTTGTTTTCATATAATGGAGTTCCTTGGGGCTATGACCTTTCCCTGGTGGCAGGAAGAATCACACTAGAATTTTCAATGGCTACTTTCATTCTGTTAAAGAGCATCTCAACATATCCCTGTGGAGGAGCACTCCTGCTCCTCCTGGCCCACAAGGAAATGTTAAGAAAAATAGAATTAAGCTTACCTGGGATTCTTCCGACTTTGACTGGTGGGTCTGGCACTGGACGTGATTTGCGGGAATCAGAATAAAAATTGCGTTGGGGTCCGACTTGTGCCATCAAACCAATGTTTCCACTAATTTTTTTGTGCGGTACCTTTAAATTTGCTGCGCACATGCGGTATCTTACAGGGAACAGCTTGTGAGCGGCCTGCGCAGTACCTTCCCCATTGCCGCACACGCGTGCAGCTTAGAAGAAGCATTGCATCAGACCCTGACATTTAGATATTAATGAGTCACCTTCCCCGCAATTAAAAACAGTGGTGGGTAAATGGCGGCGAGAGCAAATGCAGCGGGATGCACCCGGCTGCCATTTTTACCATCTGCCCACCCCGTTTCTGCCGGACAGACAAGGTTAAAATCAGGTCTCGAGTTTTTGTGAATTGTTGCAGTATATCTAGCTGCACAAGAAAAGGAAAACAAATGTTTATGAATGACAGCCTATACTGTGCGAGGCAACTAAAGGTAGACCACCAATTGAAAATAAACCACTAGCTGAAGATGGGTCATCTGCTGAGAATAGGCCTCGAAACCCACTAAGATGTCAGCCTAAGTAGTAGCACTCTTGCTTCTAAGTCAGCTTTTCACAAAGCTCTTGAGTTCAAGCCTTACTCCAGGATTTGAACACAGACTGACACTTCAGTGCAGTATTGAAGGAGTGCTGCACTGTTGGAGGTGCTGTCCTTCAGATAAGATGTTAAATTGAGGCTCCATCTACCCTCTCAATTGGACAAAAAAGATCCCATTGCACTATTTGAAGGAAAGAAGTTTTCCTGGTGGCCTGGTCAATATGTATCCCTCAAACAACATCACTAAAACAGGTTAGCTGGTCAGTTATTTCACTCGGACTTTGCTGTGCACAAATTGGCTGCTGCATTTCCCTTCATTACAGCAATTAAAAGTACTTAATTAACTGTGAAATGCTTTGTGACGTACTGAGGTCATGAAAGACACTATATAAATGCAAGTTTTTCTTTCTGACATGGAATATTATATGTTCCTTTATCTGTGAGGGTATCTTCAATCATACTGGGGTAGCTTCAATTAATTTTGAAGCGATAGTAGGTACGCATTTAGATTCCAAGAATTTTTTTAGTTATTGGCCCGTATTTTGTGGTAGGAATAACAGTGAGGTTATCGGCGCTCACTGTTAATGAATAAGTTGGACAGCAACTTTCAGAGTCCGCACATTTGCAGTTAAATGCGGAATCAGGAATTTGCTGTTCGAGTTTCCTTGTTCCTCCAGAAGCTGCACTGTAACGAACTCGGCATTCAAACACATGGAAGGGCGTGAATTTGCGGTACTTATATGATCAAATCAAATCAAATCAACTTTTATTGTCATTGTTAGTGCATAAGTGCAGTACAACGAAATGTAGGCTTGCGGCTCCCGAGAGTGTACATTTAGATTAAGACATTTAAACATTCAACATACATTTGGCTTGTAATACATTAACATAAACATAACCATAATAAAGTGCATTGGCAGATGCAATACTCATTAAACACGCCAGAACAAGTTGGGGCTTGTCCATTCAAGTGTAAGTGAATTTTTAACGCCATAAGTCTTAATTACTGCCAAACAACCTCTCTGGCACTGAAAATGTAATTTTACAAGTGTCGAGTCTCATTCCTTCAGATATTAATTATTGTTGGAGATTTAAAAAACATTTTTTTACTTTTTCTGTCTGTCTCTTTTATACCTCTCTCTTAATGCCATCTTTCTTTCCCTCTCTATTTCACTTTCTGTACATGATTTGACATTGAATTAATTATTTTAACTTGCACTTCCTGGTTTAGACTCTGGGAGCGATTTTTCCCACTGGAGGCGAGATGGAGGCGGGCTTCAGTTTGGGTGGGTTTGAAACCCGCCTCCACTGAGAGTTTTCAAAAAATGGAGATTTCCCCATAATTGGCCAGTTGATTTCAGAGGTGTGGGTTGCCCTTGCTCAATTAGTGTTTTGGGGCTGAAACCCGCCTCTGCTGACATCACTTTTTCAGTCTGATTTTATGGCTTCTTGCTGCCTTGGATCATTCCACAGGATTTTATGAAATGCCATTCCTGTTGGAAAACATTAAAATGATTTGAAGCCAAAATGTTGGCATTATGGCATCTGTTCTTTTGCCTTAGGCAGCTCCACAGTGTGGGCTCCAGCACACTTGCATTGTCAGGTTGGTGGCCTGAGTGAAAGGAGGCCAGAGAGTCATGTCCATTGTCAATGATGTCTTAGGATGGAGCCAAGGACATGTGCCAAGTTGGACAATCTATGCAAATCTGGCCAGGATAAGTTCATCCCTTGCATCCCGGACAGCCATGTGCTCGCATGCTGTTGCTGCTGCTGCTCGTCGATACACCAACGCTCTGACCTCCTCCTGCTGCTCCTCCTCCTCCTCCACTTCCTCCAGATCCTCCTCATCCTCATCTGAGGAGGGCTGGAACTGAGCCACTTGCTCCTCAGGAAGCTGCAAGCCACGACACTGTGCGATGTTGTGTAGTACACAACAGACCACGACCATTCTGGAGACCCTGTATGGTGTATACTGCAGAGCTCCACCTGATCGGTCAAGGCAACAGAAGTGCATCTTCAACAAGCCAATGATTTGCTCGATGATGGACCTGGTCGAAGTGTGGCTGGCATTGTAGCGCTCTTCAGCCTCGTTAACTGGCCTCCTGATCAGCGTCATTAGCCACTTCTTCAGGGGGTAGCCTTTGTCACCAAGGAGCCATCTGTTAAGTTGGTTTGGTGGATTGAAAAGCGGAGGAACACTAGAGTGTCGCAGGATGAAAGAGCCATGGCAACTACCAAAGAACTTGCAAGAACTCCTTGTAGTTACACACCAGCTATATGTTGAGGGAGTGGAAGCCCTTTTGGTTGACAAAGATAGCTGGATTATGATGGAGTGCCCTAAGGGCTACATGTGTGCAGTCTATGACACCCTGCACCATTGGCATATCTGCCATATTTGCAAAGCCAACTGCACACGCGGTTATACGCTTGATCCCTTGAGAAGTGGATGTAATTGTGGGCCTTAGCAAAAAGGGCATCGGTAACCTGCGCGATGCAACTGGGGGTGGCCAACTGGGAGATGCCGCTGATGTCTGCTGATGATCCCTGGAAGGAGCCTGAGACACAGAATTTGAGTGCAGTGGTGACTTTGACAACCACTGGTAAGGGGTGTCCACCCGTTCCTCTGGGCACCAGGTCTTGCTGCAGCAGTCTGCAGATCTCTCGGACAACCTCTCGCAAAAGTCTCAGCCTCCTTTGGCACTGCTGCTCACTCATGTTGAGGTAGCTCATCCTCTGTCTGTAAACCCTCTGTCGGGGGTATCTCCTGCGGTGAGGTGCCTCAATGCGCTGGTGCCTTCTGCCCTGTGCAGCATCAGTTGGGTGAGCAGGAGATTGGGACTCCTGCTGATGTTACTGCTGAGCTGCCTGGTTCTGCTGCTGCCGTGGATGCTCCTCATCCTCATCTGAGGTCCATGGTGACAGAAAATTAATGGTTCCCATGCTGCTTGCAGATGCCTCCATTGCAGGGAGGGAGAGGGTATTCCAAGGAGGTCCCACAGTTGATACCTTCAAGCTGCAGTACCTCCGACTTCAGAAGGCCTTCTAAAAGTGCTTAAACTCCTTTTAAAGCAAAGATCTGCCACCTACAGCTGATCACTGATGAAATAAACGATTTAATGTTGGACCTGCAGCTCTGAGAAGGCAACCCACTTGTCAACCCACCAGGTTTAGCTGGCTTGGTTTAGAAGGGTTGTGGCCGAAATGGTCGAAAAATCACGAGGGCCTCGCAAAATAGGCTTAGAGAGGCCCTTAACAAGCATTCAATGATGTTAACTAGTGCCATTGTCAGCTGGAGGCGGGACCGTTTCCAGACCTCCAAAACCGGCACCGGCAAAATCCCACGGAGGCGGGTTGGAGGCAGATTCCAAACCCGCCCTCATTGATTCGAATTTTACCCCCTTTCCCGCCTCCAAACCCGCCTCCTCCGATGTCAGAAAATCGCCCCCAGTGGGGAGAATTTTAACCCCAAAAAACAGACTGGTTTGGGTCAGGTGGGAGATTAAAGTGTAAGAAATCTGAATCCCAACCCCAAACCGCTTCTAACCCGCCCACTTCCGGTTTTAACGGAGGCGGGCTGGGGGGCAGGCGGCCAACCTACTCCCAGGAGGCAGGTTGGCACTTTAAATATTATAGTGAGGTTGTGTGCCTCATTTTGAAGCACCATTTTAAATTTAAAACTGGGTGGCCAGGTTTCCTGCGCCTCGGGGAATCCGGCAGCTAAAGGAAGGCAAGGACTGCTGGATCTTGTAGGTAAGTGCCTTTCCACTTACCTGCTGCATCCAGTGTACCTGCCTCATCAACCATCTGTTGTTCAGACATCCCCCCCCCCCCCCCCCCCCCCACGGATCTCCCCACCCACTGGCTTCCCCCACCGGCCTCCGAACTCACCACCCCCACCGGCCTTCCGACACCCCGTCCGGCGTTCCGATCTCCGACCCACCCGACCCTTCCCGCCAGCCTTCTGATCTCTGATCCCCAGCCCCCTCATCTCCCTCCAGCCTTCCGATCTCCGATCCCCCGCCCCCGACTCCCCCAAACACCCTCCCATGGCCTTCCAATCTCTGACCCACCCCATCCGGCCTTCCGACCTCTGATCCCCAACCCCAACCCCCTTCTCCGGCCTTCCGATCTCTGATTCCCTGGCCCCCAAACTCCCCTCCAGCCTCCCAACCTCTGCTACACCACCACCCGCCCCCCCCAACACCCCCCTCCAGCCTTCCGATCTCCTATCCCCGGCCCACGAACACCACTCCGGTCTCCGATTCCCTGCTTCTCCTCTCTGCTTACCAGTTGTGGCCTGGTGCCGCAGGCCTACCCACCCAACAGCCGGCCAGCCAGTCAATCTGGATGGCTGCGGGCGGGAAACAGAGGGAAAAAAATGTTAACCAGGCCCTGTCGTTAAATTCGGCAGGGCCTTGAGGGAAACCCATTCTCCTGGGTTTCCCAACTGCAATCCAGCACCACCCCTGCACCCTGCTCCCTCCCCATCTCCGAGTTAAAATCCTGCCCTGTGTGTCTCAGTAAGGATTCTTCAAACTGGTTGATAAAGGAGATACACGATGCTTGCCTTGTTCACACAGGCCCCAGATCCCCTGTTTTTGCTCTCTCATAGCCGCGAGTTCCAGTGCAAAAGCCCACAAAGTCTGTATGCAAGTGTAAATGTAATGAACGGCGAGTGCCGTTCGTTTGCTGCTGACTGCAGAATCTGAACCTTTATTAAAAAGTGCAAATAAAGACAGAACCACTATATTTAACATCATTCCAAAAGAAACTTCTGAGAGTCCTATCATATTATCTGTGTTTTGTTATTGCTGAGATTTTACTTCCATTTTGTGCCCATTTGCCACTTTCTCTGCTTTGTGCTGTTGTCTTTTAGGCTGGACAGGGTGGCCACAAGCTTCTCCATATTTGCTGTAGATTGCATACGGTTCCGCTGTTATCTTTCAAACCTCTGCTATTTTCCACCCCTCAATAAAATGTTGTTCTATTGTGAGGTGGATTGGTTATAACAGTGAAACTCTTGTGTAGAGGGTAATAGTCTTCGAATGTCAGCTGAAAGTGTCAATGCTATGGTTTGATCTCGGGTTCTCTGGGAGTCCAATGGTCTAGCACCAGAGCATAGATATCAATGCAATCCATTTTTATTTTCTTGTTTGGTTTATATGGCTTTTAAGTTCTTAAAAAACAGCAACGTGTTCTTCCAATTTTAGTATCTCATTGACTGCATTGTTGGTTCTGTTTGTGTATAGGAGTCCAGACACAACTGCACAATAGAGGAGGATTCAGAAGGAGACAATGATTCGGAAGAATTTTATTACGTGGGTCAGGTGAGCAAATTTCCAGCGATCCATTGGTTGCCAGCTGTGATTTCCAGGGGTTTACGAAACAAATACAGTGGCGTGCACACTAAATAAGTGGGGAGATCCTTTCTTTTATTCTGATGCGGATACTGGTTAGTACAGGAATTGGAGCTGGTGCTTCCTGAAAGATCATCTATATATATAAAGCGGCTCTTCTGTCTGTCCCGATGTCTGTCTGTCTGTCCTCTATACGTTTGAAAGTTAGAGCGTACCGACACGCGCGTCGCCTCAAAAGAAAGCTTGCGATTCCGGACCGGTCATAGGCGTATTTACGTTTCGGCCGGACAAAAATCCCGCCCGCGGTATCCCAAAAACGTTCAGCGTTCCGCTCATTAGCATCTCATTAGCGACCGTGTGACGTCGAGGTCCACCAATCGGACGGCGGGTTCCTTCCTACAGTCGAGTGACTCGACGATTGACCAATCCTACGCTTCGGTGACCTGACCGGTCGACCAATCGGTGCGTGTGTGGGCGGGCCTTATCCTTCTGAACCGAGGTGAGTGGCTGCCATCTTGATTTTTCAGAATTTTTTCCCCCACACTTTCTGTGTGTTAGGGAACTAAGGTAAATATTTTAATGATGTGTTAGGGAATTAAATAACAATTTAATGGCGGGGGGGGGGAGAGCCTCGGGAAATCGCGGGGAGGAGAGCCTCGGGAAATCGTGGTTGGGGGGGGGGGGGAGAGCCTCGGGAAATCGCGGGGGGGGGGGCGAGCCTCGGGAAATCGCGGGGGGCTCGCGCCGCCCGCACTGACCGCGCATGCGCCGCCCGCCCGCCCACAGCGGCCGTCCATCAGCCGCGCGATACGCGGGGGACCTCAGCTCCGGACCTCAGGCGCTAGGCAGGGGGAGGGGCCGGAGAGAGGGACAGAGGGGAGTGGGGGAGCGGGGGAGGGTAGGTGTGGGGGGGGAGGGAGAGAGAGGAGGGGAGGGAGAGAGGGGAGGGGAGGGAGGGATAGGACAGGGAGAGGACATGACAGGGAGAGGGGGGACACACAGGGGCAGGGAGACCAAGCGCCCCAAAATTGCCCTCGCAACGCGGGGCTCCCCAGCTAGTTTTATATAAATGGGAAAGGAAAATGAAAAATCAGCTCTTAGTATCTTACACAGTCATAGTGTGATTAAGATCAAAGACTGAGGCCTGAAAGTAGATTCCAACCAATAATTGACAGAAGCATGCTTTATATATCTCATTTGTTAAACCTATCTGCCCAATTTTGTCAACTGTATATTCAAATATGTTACCATATGTGTCAGCCGTGGCACAGTTGGTAGCACCCTCATCTCTGAGTTAGAATGTTGTGGGTTCAAGTCCCATTCCAGAGACTTGTGCACAAAAATCTAGGCCGACACTCCAGTGCAGTGCTGAGGGAGTGCTGCACTGTCGGAGGTGCCGTCATTTGAATGAGAATAAAAAGAAAGACCTGTATTTATATAGCACCTTTCATGACCACCGGATGTCTCAAAGTGCGTTACAGTCAATGAAGTACTTTTTTGGATTGTAGTCACTGTTGAAATGTGGAATAGAATGGCAGCCAACATAAAAGATAATCCAAAATTCTTCTTTAGACATATAAATAGTAACTTGAGTAGTAAGAGGAGGGGTGGGGCCGATTAGGGGCCAAAAAGGAGACCTATGCATGGAGACAGAGGGTATGGCTGAGGTACTAAATGAGTACTTTGCATCCCTCTTCACCAAGGAAGAGGATGCTGCCATAGACATAGTGAAGGAGGAGGTAGTAGAGACACTTGATAGGATAAAAATTGAAAAAGAGGTATTAGAAAGGCTGGCTGTACTTAAAGTAGATAAATCACCAGGAGTGGATGGGATGCATTCTCGGATGCTGAGGGAATTGAGGGCGGAAATCGCGGAGGTACTGGCCATAATATTCCAATCCTCCTTCGATATGGGGGTGGTGCCAGAGGACTGGAGAATTGCAAGTGTTACACCATTGTTCAAAAAAGGGTGTAAAGATAAACCCAGCAACTACAGGCAAGCCAGTTTGACCTCGGTAGTGGGGAAGCTTTTAGAAATAGTAATCGGGGACAAAATCAGCAGTCACTTGGATAGGGAATGATTAATTAAGGAAATCCAGCATGGATTTGTTAAAAGGCAAATCATGTTTAACCAACTTGATCGAGTTTTTTGATGAGGTAACTGAGAGGGTTGATGAGGGTAATGCAGTTGACGTAGTGTACATGGATTTTCAAAAGGCGTTTGACAAAATGCCACATAATGGGGGAAAAATTGGGTCGCACCCCCTTTGGGACGCTAACTTCGCGGGGTGCTACTTTTAGCGCCCTGAAAAACTTAGCGCCCCTGCACCTGGAATTCACTGGTAGCGCCCCAAGAGGGAGGAGGGGTGCTACTGGAAGCCACCAGGAGGCGTAACCAAAGATCGCAGTTGGGGCGCGAGCGGGGTGCTGTGCACGGCGATGATGTCATCGCCGGTGGCGCAGCACCACGGGGCACTAACGGTTACTGCCACTGCTAACCTCACGCTGAATTTCACGGGAGTCGTTAGTGGCGCCGCACCCACACACTAGTTGCTTTGCGCCTGGTTAGCGCCTTTACGTTAACGGGAGGCGCAAATCAACTGAATTTTCCCCCCAATAGGCTTGCCAACATAAATGAAGCCCATGGAATAAAAGGGACAGTGGCAGCCTGGATATGAAATTGGCTAAGTGACAGGAAACAGACAGTAGTGGTAAACGGTTGTTTTTCGGACTGGAGGAAGGTATACAGTAGTGTTCCCCAGGGGTCGATATTAGGACCACTGATTTTCTTGATATATATTAATGACTTGGACGTGGGTGTACAGGGCACAATTTCTAAATTTTCAGATGACACAAAACTTGGAAGTATCGTAAACGGTGAGGAGGAGAGTGATAGACTTCAGGAAGACATAGACAGGCTGGTGAAATGGGCAGACACGTGGCAGATGAAATTTAACGCAGAAAAGTGCGAAGTGATATAATTTGGTAGAAAGAATGAGGAGAGAACATATACACTAAATGGTACAATCCCAAAGGGGGTGCATGAACAGAGAGAACTTGGGGTATGTATGCACAACTCGTTGAAAGTGGCTTGGCTAGTTGAGAAAGCAGTTAAAAAGGCTTACGGGATTCTGGGCTTCATGAATAGAGGTATAGAGCACAGAAGTGTGGAAATTATGATGAACCTGTATAAAACACTGGTTCGACCCCAACTGATGTACTGTGTCGAATTCTGGGCACCACACTTTAGGAAGGATGTGAAGGCCTTAGAGAGGGTGCAGAAAAGATTTACGAAAATGATTCCAGGGATGAGGGACTTCAGTTACGTTGATAGACTGGAGAAGCTGAGGTTGTTCTCCTTGGAGCAGAGAAGATTGAGAAGAGATTTGATAGAGGTGTTCAAAACCATGAGGGATCTGGACAGAGTAGATAGAGAGAAACTGTTCCCATTGGCAGATGGGTTGAGAACCAAAGGACACAGATTTAAGGTGATTGTCAAAAGAACCAAAGGCGATGTAAGAAAAAACTTTTTTACGCAGCGAGTGGTTAAGATCTGGAATGCACTGCCTGAAAGGGTGGTGGAGGCAGACTCAATCTTATCTTTCCAAAGGGAGTTTGATAAGTAGCTGAAGAAAAAAAAAAATGTAGGGCTACGGGGAAAGAGCAGGGGAGTGGAACTAGCTGAGAGTCGGCATGGGCTCGGCAGGCCAAATGGCCTTCCTCTGTGCTGTAACCATTCTATGATTCTATGTTAAATCGAGACCCTGTCTGCCCTCTCAGGTGGACATAAAAGATCCTATGGCACTATTTCAAAAAAGAGCAGGGGAGTTATCCCCGTGTCCTAGCCAATATTTATTCCTTAGTCAACTTCACTAAAAACAGATTGTCTGGTCATTATCACATTGCTGTTTGTGGGAGCTTGCTGTGCAAATTGGCTTCTGCGTTTCCTACATTGCAACAGAGACTACACTTCAAGAAGTACTTCATTGGCTGTAAAGTGCTTTGGGACGTCTGGTGGCCGTGAAAGGCGCTATATAAATGCAAGACTTATGTTCTTTCATAAAACAAGGCCATGTGCTAGGTATTGTGGAAAGGGCCACCCACTCACTATCTGTTTGAACTTTTTTAACACCAGGCAGGTAATGGTGCATGATTCCAGAAAATTAACATTATCAGTTGATCTCCTGTGGCGGTGCCTATGGTGTGCCCGAGGATACAGTCAATTGTGCAGCTGATGCCCTGTTGGAGTTGTTGTCATCCACTGCATTGTATTGTGTCTGAAGCGAACAAAGTTTCCTCCATGTGTGACGCTCCCCCATTGACTTATAATCGCAAACCCAGTGATTAATTTGAAATGTGATAAAATGATTTAATAATGAAAGATGTGATCTAGAATAAAGAATAACTGAGAAATTGAAATGACGGTTTACCAAATCTGACTCGGTAGACTATTAAAATATTGATGGTGTTGAGTAAAATATGAAGATGATTTATGAAATGTTATACAAAAAATATGGAAATAATCAGTCATCTCGTGTAACTATGTAACTTTAAAATGATCACTTTTAAAATGAATTGCCATGTAAATTAAGATGTATATTTATTAATTGAGAATTTAAACTTCTGTTTAGTATTAAATGAAAAAATATTGATTAATTGAAATTGTAAAATTGATGACCCCTTATCACTAACTCTCTGAAGGGAGTCCCGACTGAGCTTAGCACCTCCAGACCGGTGTGATATTGGGCAGCTCAGAGGCTGAGCCAGTCGGCAGGTAAACAGGTCCAGGGGAGAAAGACCGATTACAGAGGGCCCGTTCCGTTAGATGCCCAGTGGCGACCAGCTCCTGCCTCAATTCCCACCCCCACCTGCTGGCCTTGAAAACCTTCCCGCTGGCTTTGAATGGGACACCTATCTTAATTATTCAAATGTGGCCCTTAAGTTAAAATCAACCTGGCCTCGCTTCCTTCATAACTGCCGGCTGGGCTGACCATTTCAAGCATTACACACACCATGCCAGCCCCCCCTTTTTAAATCGGGGCCACAATTTTCACTGGTTGGGGAGTCAGTGATGAGCGGTCATCAATTTAATGATAGTACTCAGATAATAAGAAGAGAGGCTAGGGGAAATGTCTTTATGTAGACAGTTGTTGGAGCATGTAATGCTTTGTCACAGGGAGTGATTGAAGCATACGCCATTGAATCTTTTAAGGGGAAATGTATAAATATTCAAAGTAGCAGAAGCTACAGGTATATGGAGAGAGACGGGAAGGGAGATTATTTTTCAATTGCTCTCTCAAAGAGCCAGCACAGCAATCATAGAATAGAATCATAGAATGGTTACAGCACCGAAGGAGGCCATTTGGCCCGTTGAGCCCGTGCCAGCTCTCTGCAAGAGCACTTCAGCTAGTCCCACTTCCCCCCCACCCCCCTCAGTGCGCCGGCGGGAATTTCAGCGGCAGCAGCGGGGCTATAAAAGGCTCCAGAAACCCAGGTAAGGCGTACCAGTCTCCGAACTCGGAACTCAGAGGGAAGGAGAGAGTTAAAAATTAATCGAAGTGTGACGTCACCAGAAAGCTGGTAGGTGATTGGCTGGTTGGTGAGTACTTTTCCTTCCCATTTAAACCGTTATAAGTTGGTAAGTTCAATTAAATAGAAGTGTGATATTCATCATCTAGAATCGGGGCAGAGGGTATTTAAAAATAATAATAAATTTAATTAATTACATAGAATGGGAGAGCAGGTGATGTGTTACTGCTGCAATATGTGGGAGCTGGTGGACACCATTGATGTTCACAGTGATTACATTTGCAGTAAGTGTTGGTTGCTCGAGGAACTCCGGCTCCGTGTTGATGAGCTGGAGTCCGAGCTTCAAACACTGCGACACATCAGGGAGGGGGAGAGTTACCTGGACTCTGTGTTCCAGGAAGTAGTCACACCAATTAGATTAACTAATTCAGAAGTAGTCCGTGGTCAGGGACAGGAGGGTGTGACTATGAGTGAGGCTGGTACGGGGATCCAGGAGGTAGTGTTGGAGGAGCCGCAGCCCTTGCTCTTGTCCAACAGGTTCGAGGCTCTTACTCCCTGTGAGGACGGGAACGGGGACTGCAGGGAGGATGAGCAACCTGGCCACAGCACCGTGGAACGAGGGGCCATTCAAGTGGGGGGAGTAAAAAGAATGTTGTAGTGGTAGGGGGTAGTATCATTAGGGGGATAGATAGGGTTCTTTGCAGCTGAGAGCGAGAGTCCCGAAGGCTGTGTTGCCTGCCTGGTGCCAGGGTTAAGGACATCTCCTCTGGGCTGGAGAGAAACTTGGAGTGGGAGGGGGAGGATCCAGTTGTTGTGGTCCATGTTGGTACCAACGACATAGATAGGACAAGGAAAGAGGTTCTGCTGAGGGAGTATGAGCAGCTAGGGGCCAAATTAAAAAGCAGAACCACAAGGGTAATCTCTGGATTACTACCTGAGCCACGAGCAAATTTGGCTAGGGTAAATAAAATCAGAGAGTTAAATGCGTGGCTCAAAGACTGGTGTGGGAGAAATGGGTTTTGCTTCTTGGGACACTGGCACCAGTATTTGGACAGGAGAGAGCTGTTCTGTTGGGACGGACTTCACTTGGCCAGTGCTGGGACTAGAATCCTGGCGAATCGAATAACTAGGGCTGTAGAGAGGGCTTTAAGCTAATTAGTGGGGGGGGAGGTTTCAAGAGAGCGAAAAATAAAAATGTCAGCGGAGAAGGCAATAGAGCAAGGTAGCAGTGGGGGAATTAAAAACCAGAGCGTTTCAGGAAGGGACTGAATATATAAAGATAAAGGTAAAGTAGTAAAGTGGGTAAAAGCAGGAATAAATTGTCACAAAACATATTTAAAAGTTCTTTATCTGAATGCACGCAGCATTCGTAACAAAATAGACGAGTTGACGGTACAAATAACTACACATGGGTATGATCTGGTGGCCATTATAGAAACATGGCTGCAAGGTGACCATGACTGGGAACTAAACATCCAGGGGTGTTTGACAATTAGGAAGGACAGACAGGAAGGAAAGGGAGGTGGGGTGGCTATGTTAATAAAGGATGGAATCACTGCAATAGTGAGAAATTATATTGGGGTCAAAGGATCAAGATAGTGAAACAGTTTGGGTGGCGATAAGGAATAATAAGGGGAAAAAGTCACGATTGGGCGTAGTCTATAGGCCTCCTAACAGTTGCAACTCTATGGTCGGAGTATAAATCAGGAAATAGTTGGGGCTTGTAATAAGGGAACAGCTATAATCATGGGAGATTTTAACTTTCATATTGACTGGACAAATCAAATTGGGCAGGGCAGCCTTGAGGAAGAGTTCATCGAGTGCATTAGGGACGGGTTCCTTGAGCAGTATGTTACTGAACCAACCAGGGGGCAGGCAATCTTCGATCTGGTCCTGTGTAATGAGACAGGATTAATAAAAAATGTCCTAGTAAAGGATCCCCTTGGAATGAGTGACCATAACATGGTTGAATTCCAAATTCAGTTGGAGGGTGAGAGAGTTGGATCTCAAATCAGCGTACTAAGCTTAAATAAAGGAGACGATGAAGGTATGAGAGCAGAGTTGACTAAAGTGGACTGGGAAAATAGATTAAGGTGTAAGACGGTACATGAGCAGTGGTCTACATTCAAGGAGATATTTCACAACTTTCAAGAAAAATATATTCCACTGAGGAAAAAGGGGCGTAAAAGAAAAGACAGCCATCCGTGGCTTAGTAAAGTAATAAAGGATAGTATCCGACTGAAAACAAGGGCATATAAAGTAGCCAAATCTAGTGGGAGGATAGAAGATTGGGAAGCATTTAAAAGCCAGCAAAGAATAACTAAAAGATTAATTAAGAAAGGGAAGATAGATTATGAAAGTAAACTAGCAAAAAATATAAAAACAGATAGCAAGCGTTTCTACAGTTATATAAAAAGAAAAAGGGTGGCTAAAGTGAATGTTGGTCCCTTAGAGGATGAGACCGGGAAATTAGTAGTAGGGAACATGGAGATGGCAAATACGCTGAACAAATATTTTGTATCAGTCTTTACAGTAGAGGACACTAAAAATATCCCAACACTGGACAAACAGGGGGCTATGGGGGGGGGGGGGAGGAGCTAAACATGATTAAAATCACTAAGGAGATGGTACTCTGTAAGATAATGGGACTTAAGGCGGATAAATCCCCTGGACCTGATGGCTTACATCTTTAGGGTCTTGAGAGAAGTAGCGGTAGGGATTCCGGATGCATTGGTGGTAATTTTCCAAAACTCCCTGGATTCAGGAAAGGTCCCAGCAGATTGGAAAACTGCTAATGTAACACCCTTATTTAAAAAGGGAGGTAAACAAAAGGCTGGACACTATAGACCGGTTAACCTAACATCTGTGGTTGGTAAAATGTTGGAGTCCATCATTAAGGAAGCAGTAACAGGACATTTGGATAAGCATAATTTAATCGAACAGAGTCAGCATGGTTTTATGAAGGGGAAGTCATGTTTGACAAATTTGCTTGAATTCTTTGAGGATGTAACAAACAGGGTGGATAAAGGGGAACCAGTGGATGTGGTGTATTTGGACTTCCAAAAGGCATTTGACAAGGTGCCACACAAAAGATTACTGCACAAGATAAAAAATCACGGGATTGGGGGTAATATACTGGCACGGGTGGAAGATTGGCTATCTAACAGAAAACAGAGAGTTGGGATAAATGGTTCATTCTCGGGTTGGCAATCAGTAACTAGTGGTGTTCCGCAGGGGTCAGTGCTGGGACCCCAACTCTTTACAATCTATATTAACGATTTGGAGGCGGGGACCAAGTGCAACATATCCAAGTTTGCCGACGATACAAAGATGGGAGGGAAAGCAGTGAGTGAGGAGGACATAAAAAACCTGCAAAAGGACATAGACAGGCTAAGTGAGTGGGCAGAAATTTGGCAGATGGAATATAATTTTGGAAAGTGTGAGGTTATGCACTTTGGCAGAAAAAATCAAAGAGCAAGTTATTATCTAAATGGAGAGAAACTGCAAAGTGCTACAGTACAAAGGGATCTGGGGGTCCTGGTGCATGAAACACAGAAGGTTAGTATGCAGGTACAGCAGGTGATCAGGAAGGTCAATGGAATCTTGGCTTTTATTGCAAGGGGGATGGAGTATAAAAGCAGGGAAGTCTTGCTTCAGTTATACAGGGTACTGGTGAGGCCGCACCTGGAATACTGCGTACAGTTTTGGTTTCCATATTTAAGAAAAGATATACTTGCTCTCGAGGCGGTTCAGAGAAGGTTCACTCGGTTGATTCAGGAGATGAGAGGGTTGACTTATGAGGAAAGGTTGAGTAGGTTGGGCCTCTACTCATTGGAATTCAGAAGAATGAGAGGCGATCTTATCGAAACATATAAGATTGTGAGGGGGCTTGATCGGGTGGATGCGGTGAGGATGTTTCCACTGATGGGTGAGACTGGAACTAGGGGGCATAATCTCAGAATAAGGAGCTGCCCTTTCAAAACTGAGATGAGGAGAAACTTCTTCACTCAGAGGGTAGTAAATCTATGGAATTTGCTATCTCAGAGAGCTGTGGAAGCTGTGACATTAAATAAATTTAAAACGGAGATAGACAGTTTCCTAGCTGATAAGGGAATTAGGGATTACGGGGAGTGGGCAGGGAAGTGGACGTGAGTCTAGGTTCGGATCAGCCATGATCCTATTGAATGGCGGAGCAGGCCCGAGGGGCCATATGGCCTACTCCTGCTCCTACTACTTATGTTCTTATGTTCACCCTTTCCCTGTAGCCCTGTAAATTTTTTTCCTTCAGGTACTCATCCAACTCCCTTTTGAAAGCCGTGATTAAGTCTGCCTCCACCACCCTTTCAGGCAGTGAAGTCCAGATCCTAACCACTCGCTGCATAAAAAAGTTTTTCCTTATATCGCCTCTGGTTCTTCTGCTAATCACCTTAAATCTGTGTCCTCTGGTTCTTGACCCTTCCGCCAATGGGAACAATTTCTCTCTATCTACTCTGTCTAGACCCCTCATGATTTTGAAAGCTCTGTCAAATTTCCCCTCAACCTTTTCTGCTCTAAGGAGAACATCCCTAGCTTCGCCAGTCTTTCCACATAATGGAAGTCCCTCATCTCTGGAACCATTCTTGTAAATCTTTTCTGCACCCTCTCTAAGGCCTTCAGACTTTCCTAAAGTGTAATGCCCAGAATTGTACACAGTACTCCAGTTGAGGCCGAACCAGTGTTTTATACAGGTTCATCATAATTTCCTTGCTTTTGTACTCTATGCCCCTATTTATAAAGCCCAGGATCCCATTCCTTTTTTAACCGCTTTCTCAACCTGCCCTGCCACCTTCAACGATGTGTGCATACGTACTCCCAGGTCTCTCTGTTCCTGCACCCAATTTAGAATTGTAACCTTTAGTTTATATTGTCTCTCCTCGTTCTTCCTACCAAAATGTATCACTTTGCACTTTTCTGCGTTAAATTTCATCTGCCATGTGTCTGCCCATTCCACCAGCCTGTCTATGTCCACTTGAAGTCTATCACTATCCTCCTCACTGTTCACTATACTTCCAAGTTTTGTGTCATCTGCAAATTTTGAAATTGTGCCCTGTACACCCAAGTCTAAGTCATTAATATATATCAAGAAAAGTAGTGGTCCTGGTACCGACCCCTGGGGAACACCACTGTATACCTTCCTCCATTCCGAAAAAGAACCGTTCACCACTATTCTTTGTTTCCTGCCACTTAGCCAATTTTGTATCCATGCTGCCACTGTCCCTTTTATTCCATGGGCTTCAACTTTGCTGGGAAGCCTATTGTGTGGCACTTTATCAAATGCCTTTTGGAAATCCATGTACACCACATCAACCACATTGCCCTCATCAACCCTCTCTGTTACCTCTTCAAAAAACTCAAATCAAGTTAGTTAGACATGATTTGCCTTTAACAAATCTGTGCTGGCTTTCTTTAATTAATCCACACTTGTCCAAGTGACTTAATTTTGTCCCAGATTATGGTTTCTAAGAGCTTCCCCACCACCGAAGTTAAACTGACTGGCCTGTAGTTGCTGGGTTTATCCTTACACCCTTTTTTGAACAAGAGTGTAACATTTGCAGTTCTCCAGTCCTCTGGCACCACCTCCATATCTAAGGAGGATTGGAAGATTATGGCCAGTACCTTCGCAATTTCCACCTTTACTTCCCTCAGCATCCGAGCATGCATCCCATCTGGTCCAGGTGACTTATCTACTGTAAGTACCGCCAGCCTTTCTAGTACCTGCTCTGTATCAATTTTTAGCCCATCCAGTATCTCAACTACCTCCTCTTTCACTATGACTTTGGCAGCATTTTCTTCCTTGGTAAAGACAGATGCAAAGCACTCATTTAATACCTCAGCTATACCCTCTGTCTCCATGCATAGGTCTCCTTTTTGGTCTCGAATCAGCCCCACCTCTCCTATTACTACCCATTTACTATTTATATGCCTATGGAAGACTTTTGGATTCCCTTTTATGTTAGCTGCCAGTCTATTCTCATATTTTCTCTTTGCCTCTCTTATTTCCTTTTTCACTTCCCCTCTGAACTTTCTATATTCAGCCTGCTTCTCACTTGTATTCTCAACCGACATCTGTCATATGTCCCCTTTTTCTGCTTCATCTTACTCGCTATCTCTTTCGTCATCCAGGGAGCTCTGGTTTTAGTAGCCCTATCTTTCCCCCTTGTGGGAATATACCTCGACTGTACCCAAACCTTCTCCTCTTTAAAGACAGCCCATTATTCGATTACAGTTTTGCCTGCCAATCTTTGATTCCAATTTACCTGGGCCAGATCTGTTCTCAACCCACTGAAATTTGCCTTCCTCCAATTAAGTATTTTTACTCTAGATTGCTGCTTGTCCTTTTCCATAGCTAATCTAAACCTTATGATACTATGATTACTGTTCCCTCAATGTTCCCCTACTGACACTTGCTCCACTTGACCCACATCATTCCCCAGAACCAGATCCAGCAATGCCTCCTTCCTCATTGGGCTGGAAACATACTGATCAAAAAAGTTCTCCTGAAAACACTTAAATCTTGCCCCTCTCTGTCCTTTACACTATTACCATCCCAGTCTATATTAGGATAATTGAAGCCGCCCATTATCACTACTCTATAGTTCTTGCACTTCTCTGTAATTTCCCTGCAAATTTGCTCCTCTATATCCTTCCCACTAGTTGGTGGCTGATAGAATACACCTTGTAGTATAATGACACCTCAATTGTTTCTTAACTCTAACCAAATAAATTCTGTCCTTGACCCCCTCCAGGACATCCTCTCTGTCCAGCAGTGTAACATTCTCCTTAATCAATACTGCCACGTCACCTCCTTTCTTTCGTTCCCTATCTTTCCCAAATACCTTATATTCAGGAATATTTAGTATCCAATCCTGCCATTTTTTGAGTCAGGTCTCCGTTATCGCCACAACATCATATTCCCATGTGGCTATTTGCCTGCAGATCACCAACCTTGTTTACCATGCTTTGTGTTTACACACATCCACTGTAAACCTATCTTAGACCTTCTTGTATTCTCTCTTAGTCTGACCCCACCTAATACCTTACTATTTCTTACTCTTGTGCTATCTTTCTCTCCCAATCCTTTGTGCACCTTGTTTCTCCTTTCTAATGCTAATCCTGGTACCCCTCACCCTGCTAAATTAGTTTAAACCTTCCCCAACAGCACTAGAAAACCTCCCACCCCCCCCCCCCGCGAAGAAATAATGGGCTAAGTGGCCTCCCTCTGTCCTTTAGGGTTCCATAGTTCTATATGTATGTACCAGGCCGGTGTTAGTCATTTCCCTTTACCCAGCATGTACTCTACATGTTCAGGAATTGATACTGAGATGCACATGAGCTATACAGTACCATACAGAACTGAACTGTTCTCTTTTACCCAGAGTCAGAGTCATAGGGGGAGAAATTCAGTATCGCCCCATTTGGGGTGCAATTATCGGCCGGGCGCAAAGATTAGCGCCTGGCGCTAATTATCGCCTCCGACTGCAAACTTGGCTTTTATCGCCCCTGGAGGTGATTGGAGCGCTAAATCAGGTGCTTCACACCTGTCTTAAGGCGCAAAGACCAAGAAGCGAGGTGCTACCTCAGAGCGCTGGTGGAGCTCATGTGATGTCAGTCAGCAATGGAACACAGACACAATGGCGCCGGCCAGTTCTTAAAGGGGAGGGTTCATCTTGCTCTCCATCCACATCCTGCTCATTGCAAACTTGAATTTCGGCCTGGAGAGACCTGTACATCAAATCTGCTGGAAAGAACAATGGAGAGGCCCAGGAAAAGAGCTCAGAGTGCAGCCCCCACAGTCTCTTCTAAATCGATACAAGGAAGGGCAAATCAAAATGAACCTGCAAAGTGCTGCTCAGTACACACAACTCCGTCATACAGCGTTGAATCTCTCCAGAAGTCAGTCTCTCTCTCTCTCTCTCTCTCTCTCTCTCTCTCAGAATGCGTGGTGCAAAAATGTCACCAACAAAAAAAGGCAGGAAGCGGTCGCCTTTAAATAGCGCTCCCCCAGTCCCTTCCTGACTGCAAAACACTCCCCTCAACCTGTCGTTGCTAGAGGCAGATGGTAAGGCAGGGGGCGCAACAATTTTCGGTCTGGGGCGCTACCAGGGCATTGCACACTTGACTGACGTCACGATCTGCCGGCGCAGGAGATCGTGGCAGCAGTGTTTAGCGCCGCCGCAAAATCTCTAGTTAATTTTGTGAGCAGCGCAAACATCGCCGCGCACGGGCGCTAGTTGCTTTGCGCCCCATTAGTGCCCTCCTAAGGCGCTAACGGGAGGTGCAAACCAACTGAATTTTTCCCCCATAGAGTCATACAGCACAGAAAGAGGCCCTTCAGCCCATCGTGTCTGCGCTGGCCATCAAGCCCTGTCTATTCTAATCCCATTTTCCAGCACTTGGTTCATAGCCTTGTATGCTATGGCGTTTCAAGAGCTCATCTAAATGCTTCTTGAATGTTGCGAGGGTTCCTGCCTCTACCACCCTTTCAGGCAGTGAGTTCCAGATTCGAACCACCCTCTGGGTGAAAAAGTTTTTCCTCTAAACCTCCTGCCCCTTACCTTGAAACTATGCCCCATGGTTATTGACCCCTCTACTAAGGGGAAAAGTTCCTTTCTATCTACCCTATCTATGCCCCTCAATTTTGTACACCTCAATCAGGTCCCCCCTCAGCCTTCTCTGCTCTAAGGAAAACAACCCCAGCCTGTCCAGTCTCCCTTCATAGTGTAGCGTTCCAGCCCAGGTAACATCCTGGTGAATCTCCTCTACACCCTCTCCAATGTAATCACATCCCTCCTATAGTGTGGCGACCAGAAATGCACACAGTATTCCAGCTGTGGCCGAACTAGCGTTTTGTACAGCGCCATCATAACCTCCCTGCTCTTATCTTCTATGCCTTGGTTAATGAAGGCAAGTATCCCATGTGCCTTTTTAACCACCTGTCCAGCTGCCTTCAGGGATCTATGTACATGCACACCAAGGTCCCTCTGATCCTCTGTCCTTCCTAGGGTCCTACCATTCATTGTGTATTCTCTTGCCTTGTTCGTCCTCCCAAAATGCATCACCTCACACTTTTCAGGGTTAAATTCCATTTGCCACTGTTTTGCCCATCTAACCAACCCATCTATATCATCCTGTAGCCTGAGGCTTCCCTCCTCACTACTTACCACTCCAACAATTTTCATGTCATCTGCGAACTTACTGATCATACCTTCTACATTCATATCTAAATCATTAATGTACACTACAAACAGCAAAGTACCCAGCACCGATCCTTGTGGTACACCACTGGACACAGGCTTCCAGTCACAAAAACAACCTTCGACCATCATCCTCTGCCTCCTGCCACTAAGCTAATTTTGGATCCAATGTGCCAAATTGCCCTGGATCCCATGGGCTCTTACCTTCTTGACCAGTCTCCCTTACTGACCATGTAGACTACATCAACTGCATTACCCTCATCCACACACCTAGTCAGCCCCTCTCAAAATTCAATCAAATTGCACATAGAAACATAGTAGATAGGAGCAGGAGTAGGCCATTCAGCCCTTCGAGCCTGCTCCGCCATTCAATGAGATCATGGCTGATCATCCAAATTCAGTACCCTGTCCCTGCCTTCTCCCCATATCCCTTGATCCCTTTAGCCTTAAGAAATACATCCAACTCCTTGAATATATTTAATGGACTGGCCTGCACCGCCCTCTGTGGCAGAGAATTCCACAGGTTCACCACTCTCTGGGTGAAGAAATTCCTCCTCATTTCAGTCCTAAATGGCTTACCCCTTATCCTTAGACTCTGACCCCTGGTTCTGGACTCCCCAGCCATCAGAAACATCCTTCCTGCATCTAGTCTGTCCAGGCCTGACAGAATTTTATAGGTTTCGATGAGATCCCCTCTCAATCTTCTAAACTCCAGTGAGTATAAGCCCAATCGACACAATCTCTCCTCATACGTCATTCCTTCCATCCCAGGTATCAGCCTGGTGAATCTTCGCTGCACTCCCTCCATGGCAAGAACAGCCTTCCTCAGATAAGGCGACCAAAACTGCACACAATACTCAAGGTGCGGTCTCACCAAGGCCCTGTACAACTGCAGCAAGACATCCTTGTTCCTGTACTCGAACCCTCTTGCTACGAAGGCCAACATACCATTTGCCTTCTTAACCGTCTGCTGCACCTGCATGCTTACCTTCAGTGACTGGTGCACAAGAACACCCAGGTCTCTTTGCACTTCCCCTTTTCCCAATCTATTGCCATTCAAAAAATAATCTGCCTTCCTGTTTTTGCCACCAAAGTGGATAACCTCACATTTATCCACATTATAGTGCATTTGCCATGTTTCTGCCCAATCACCCAACCTGTCCAAATTGTACTGGAGTTTCACGACGTCCTCCTCATAGCATGCCCTCCCACCAAGCTTTGTGTCATCTGCAAATTTGGAGATATTACATCCAATTCCCTCGTCCAGATCATTAATATATATTGTGAACAGCTGGGGTCCTAGGACCGATCCTGGTGGTACCCCACTAGTCACTGCCTGCCACTCGGAAAATGACCCGTTTATTCCAACTCTTTGCTTTCTGTCTGCCAACCAGTTCTCTATCCAAGTCAATACCTTGCCCCCAATCCCATGTGCCTTAATGTTGCACGCTAATCTCTTATGCGGGACCTTATCGAAAGCCTTCTGAAAGTCCAAATACACCACATCCACTGGTTCTCCCTTATCTATTTCACCAGTTACATCCTCAAAAAATTCCAGTAGATTAGTCAAGCATGATTTACCTTTTGTAAATCCATGTTGACTTTGTCCAATCCTGTCGCTGCTTTCCAAGTGCTCTGCTATTACATCTTTTATAATGGACTCTAGCATTTTCCCCACTACTGATGTCAGGCTCACCGGTCTATAATTCCCTGCTTTTTCTCTACCACCTTTTTTGAATAGTGGGGTAACATTAGCTATCCTCCAATCCATGGGTACTGTTCCAGAGTCTATCGAGTTTTGGAAGATGGCCAGCAATGAATCTACTATTTCTAGGGCCACTTCCTTAAGTACCCTAGGATGTAGATTATCAGGCCCTGGGGATTTATCGGCCTTCAGTCCCATCAATTTTCCTAACACCATTTCCCTACAAATACTGATTTCTTTCAGTTCCACCCTTTCATCAGACCCTATGTTCCCCGGCATCTCTGGGAGGTTATTTGTGTCCTCCTTTGTGAAGACAGAACCAAAATATGTATTTAGTTGGTCTGCCATTTCTTTGTTCCCCATTATAAATGCCCCTGATTCTGACTGCAAGGGACCTACGCTTGACTTCACCAATCTTTTGCTCTTCACATATCTATAAAAGCTTTTACAGTCAGTTTTTATGTTCCCTGCAAGCTTAATCTCATAATCTATTTTCCCTTTCTTAATTAATCCCTTTGTCCTCCTTTGTTGAATCCTAAACTGCTCCCAATCCTCAGGATTATTGCTTTTTCTGGCCAATTTATATGTCCCCTCCTTGGATCTTATGCTATCCGCAATTTCCCTTGTTAGCCACGGTTGAGTCATCTTTTTTGTTTTATTTTTATGCCAAACTGGGATGAACAAATTCTGTAGTTCATCTATTCGGTCTTTGAATGTTTGCCATTGCCTATCCACCGTCAAGCCTTTGAGTGACATTCCCCAATCAATCCTAGCCAACTTGCTCCTCAGACCATCGTAGTTTTCTTTATTTAAATTGAGGACCCTAGTCTCTGAGTCAACTACTTCATTCTCCATCTTAATGAAGAATTCAATCATATTATGATCGCTCTGACCCAAGGGGCCTCGTACAACAAGATTGCTAATGAATCCTTTGTCGTTACATAATACCCAGTCTAAGATGGCCTGATCTCTGGTTGGTTCCTCGACATATTGGTCCAGGAAACCATCCCGTAAACACTCCAGGAATTCCTCCTCCACAGTATTGTTACTAATTTGGTTAGCCCAATCTATATGTAGATTAAAGTCACCCATGATTACTGCAGTACCCTTATTGCACGCTTCTTAATTTCCCTTTTAATGCCATCCCCAACCTCTGCCTTACTGTTTGAAGGTCTATATACCACTCCCACTAACTTTTTCTTCCCCTTAGTATTTCTCAATTCTACCCATACAGATTCCACATCATCAGAGCTAATATCCTTCATTACAATTGTGTTAATCCCTTCTTTAACCAGTAATGCTACCCCACCTCCCTTTCCTTTTTGCCTAACTTTCCTGAATATCGAATACCCCTGGATGTTCAGTTCCCAGCCTTGGCCATCCTTGAGCCACGTAATCCCAACCAAATCATATTCGTTTACCTCTATTTGCGCAGCCAATTCATCCACCTTATTACGAATGCTCCTTGCATTAAGACACAAAGCCTTCAGGCTTGTTTTTTTAACGCTCTTAGACCTATTAGAATTATTATTTACTGTGGCTACTTTTGATTTAAACCGCTGATTTCCCTGACTGCCACTTTTGTTGTTCTCCTTCCTATCTTTTGCTTTTATCCTTGTTTCCCTTTCCTCTGTCTCCCTGCTCAGGTTCCCAACCCCCTGCCATTTTAGTTTAAACCCTCCCCCAGAGCACTAGTCAGACATGATCTCCCCCTGACAAAGCCATGCTGACTATCCCTGATTAATCCCTGCCTCTCCAAGTGGAGATAAATTCTGTCCCTCAGAATTTTTTCCAATAATTTCCCTACCACTGATGTTAGGCTCACTGACCTGTAATTCCCTGGTTTATCCCTACTACCCTTCTTGAACAATGGTACTACATTAGCTGTTCTCCAGTCCTCTGGCACATCCCCTGTGGCCAGAGAGGTTCTGAAAATGTGTGTCAAAGCCCCTGCAATCTCCTCCCTTGCCTCACACAGCAGCCTGGGATACATCTTGTCAGGGCCTGGGAATTTATCCACTTTTAAGCCTGCTAAAACCGCTCGTATCTCCTCCCTCTCAATACTAATTTGTTCAAGTATATCACAATCCCCCTGCCTGATTTCTATGCCTACATCGTCCTTCTCCATAGTGAATACAGAAGTATAATATTCATTTAAAACCTCACCTACATCTTCCGGCTCTACATACAGTTTACCACTCTGGTCCCTAATGGGCCCTACTCTTTCCCTGCTTATCCTCTTGCCCTTAATATACTTATAAAACACCTTGGGATATTCCTTTTACTTTGCCCGCCAGTGTTTTTTCATGCCCCCTCTTCGCTCTCCTAATTTCTTTTTTAAGTACCCCCCTGCACTTTTTATACTCCACTAGGGCTTCCACTGTTTTTAGTCCTTTGTATCTGCCAAAAGCCTCCCTTTTTTTCCTAATCCATTCTTGTATATCCCTTGACATCCAGGGTTCCCTGGGTTTGTTGGTCCCACCCTTGACCTTTACGGGAACATGTTGGCGTTGTACTCTTTCTATTTCTTTTCTGAAAGACTCCCACTGCTCTGATGTGGATTTTCCTACAAGTAGCTGATCCCAGTCCACTTTTGCCAGATCCTGCCTTATATTAAAATTGTCCTTCCCCCAATTTAGAACCTTTATTTCTGGTCCATCTTTGTCCTTTACCATGACTACCTTAAATCTTACCAAATTATTGTCTCTGTCACCAAAATGCTCTCCTGCTGACACTTCTACCACTTGCCCGGCTACATTCCCTAGAATTAAGTCCAGTACCGCCCCCTCTCTCTTGTAGGACTTTCTACATGCTGGCTCAAAAAGCTCTCCTGGATGCACTTTAAGAATTCTGCACCCTCTAAGCCTTTCACATTCTGACTATCCCAGTTAATATTGGGGAAGTTGAAATCCCCTATTATTACCCTATTATTTCTACACTTCTCTGAGATTTGCCTACATATCTGTTCCTCTATCTCCCCCTGACTGGTTGGGGGCCTATAGTATTTGTTTTTAATTTCTACCCATATGGCCTCATTAGATGAACCTGCTAAGATATCATCTCTCCTTACAGCAGTAATTGACTCCTTGATTAATATTGCAACACCCCCCTCCTCTTTTACACCCCCCTCTGTCTCGCCTGAAGATTCTAAACCCCCGAATATTGAGCTGCCAGTCCTGCCCCTCCCTCAACCCTGTCTCTGTGATAGCAACAATATCATACTCCCATGTGTTCATCAACACCTTCAATTCATCTGCCTTGCATGCAAGACTCCTTGCATTAAAATAAATGCCATCCAGCCTTGCCATACTCTCTTGTGCCATTACATATTTGCTCTGCCTTCCAGGCTGACTTGTTTTTTCCTCTATATTTGGCTGTGCCTCACCCCCTACTATAGCTCCACTCCGTATCCCATCACCTTGCCAAGTTAGATTAACCCCCCCCCCCCCCCCCCCAACAGTACTAGCAAACCTCCCCGCAAGTATGTTGGTCCCGTTCCGGTTCAGGTGCAACCCGTCCGACTTGTACAGGTCCCACCTTCCCCAGAAGCAGACCCAGTGATCCAGGAAACTAAAGCCCTCCCTCCTGCACCAACTCTTTAGCCACGCATTCATCTGCTCTATCTTCCTATTCCTATACTCACTAGCATGTGGCACCAGGAGTAATCCAGAGATTACAGCCTTTGAGGTCCTGCTTTTTAATCTGCTACCTAGCTCCCTAAATTCTTGTTGCAGGACCTCATCCCTCTTTCTACCCATGTCGTTGGTACCAATGTGAACCACGACCTCTGACTGTTCGCCCTCCCCCTTCAGAATCCCCTGCAGCCGTTCAGTGACATCCTTCAGTGCACTGTACAGGGACTGACACTGAGATTAAAGCTGTTCAGCATCACATGGTACATCATGTTCATTGATCAGATGGTACACAAATTGAAAACTTCAAATGAAATATTTCATTGGAAATAAATTTGCAATAAAAATAAATAAAGCAAACAGCAGAAATAACTCTTTCACTGATATGCACCCTTGGTTAATTTGGGACATCAATTTCTGTTTGACCAGTTTCATTGGTTTAAAATCAAATTTAAAACTTGAAACACATTTTAAAAATTAGGTGTATAACAAGTTTACATTTAAATTCCCTTTTCAATTTTAAAATATATAAATTCCCCAAATGTGTTTTCCGCTAAGCCAGCATGAGACCCATTGCATAACGTAATTTATTCATGTATTTGCACAATTTAGCGATTGTGCATCGGTGGAACCCCGAGGATTTGTACACACGCACAACTAAATATTGGTGCACTCTGGGGTACCTTGAGGGAAAAAGCAGAAAGTAAAGCAGTTGATTTCTGATTCTTGTGTCTGGCACACCTTCAGAAACAGTGATGGTCAGTGTGAAACCGATGGTTGGCGTGTTTGAATGTTTAAATGGTGTTATATATTAAATATTTGCACTCCATGAGGATGATGTTCAAATGGATGCCCATATCCTCCGTGCGCCATAGTCCATTGCTTATGCTCGTTGGTGATCCTGCTCCTGGAATAATTTACCATTAAGAAGTGGAAATAGGTGCAACTCATGAGTCAACAATGTGCGTCTTTGATGCTGGGCCTGTGGAGGTTTTACATTCACGAATGCTGTTGAGAGCAGCATCTGCCAGCGATGGTGCTTCTGAAATGTGTCTGCATGTGCGAAGAAGTGGCTGACAGTTGGTGTGTGAGAGTAAACAGGGAGCTGGTGTGAATTGGCATGCAATGGAGACAGAGTGGAGCTGAACTGAGAGGTATGTTTGGGCAAGCAATACTCTGGAAAAGAATTAATTAAAAATGATAAATTATGTAATCACTGACCAATCAAGAGTGATATTTACTGGCGTGGGAAGGCATGGAACTACAGTTAGATTTTAATAGTCGTGTGCTGTCAGCAGCTATCAACTGGGGAAGGGGAACAGGTGGCCAACTAAAAGGCTCACAGTGATTTGAGTAACAATTTGAGTGTGCTTCTTGCTTATTTAAAACAATTTACTGCAGGGACTTGGAAACACATCGAGAAGCAAAAGAATCATTCTCCTCTGAAACTGCATTTAAATCCAGTCCAGACTGACCGGATGAAAGTCTCTCTGCTGGGTGTAAGGGTCCGAGATGAAATGAGTTTCGACATTCCCAGTGAGCGTTGGCCCACAGCATGAGATGCCTATAATTCTGAGCTAATTGGCACCAAATTGGCAATTTCTCTGAGAAGAGATAAGGATTGTTATTGAATGAAAGGCACGTTATTGGAGTAGAGCAAAAGGATCTTTACTCTGCATCTAGCCCAGGTTGTACCTGACCTCAGAGTGCTCTGCACTGGCACTGGAGGGGTAGTCTTATGAAATTGTGCTCTTGTTGACCAAAGCTCCCCACTGGGTGTGTAATTTCGTAAAACTACTCAAATGATGCCAAAAGGAGAACAACAAGAGAAAATGCTGGAAAGTCAGCAGGTCAGGCAGCATCGTGGAGAGAGAAACAGAGTTAACGTTTCAGGCCGATGACCCTTCGTCAGAACTGGAAAAAGTTGGAGGAGTAAGATATTTAAGCAAGTGCAGGGGCAGGGAAAGGGGGGAGGGGAGGAAAGAACAAAAGGGAAGGTCTGTGATAGGATGGAAGGCAGGAGAAATTAAAGACAAAAGGAATAATGGTGCAAGGCAAAAGGAGATGGTAATCGGACAAGTTAAGAAACAAAGGATGAGTCTAGATGAAGTGTAAATGGGAATGGCAGAATCATCAGTGTTAGATCCGTGGTTCAGTGGATAAATAATTACACGGATGCTGTACATTAATAAATAACAAGTCTTTACTGGAGGAGGGTAATCTCTAGACTGGGGTACAGAGGCATGCGCACAGCTTATATACCGGTGTGGTCACTGCCGGTACTACAGTATACAGGAGCTGTAAAAAGTAGTTCTGACTTAAAGGCACATACACTACAATTCCTCCCTTTTTAGATCAATAATACCCCCTTAATATTCAAATAACAATTAAATTTTTACATGTACATTCAATAACAAAAGTCCATTTATAGATTCAGTCTTTGGGGCAGCTTCCTGACCCTTTTGGGATAGCGCCTTTCCAGAGGTTCTTGTTCTTGGTGCACAGGCGATTCTGACCCCTTTTCATCGGGTAGTTCATTGGGTTCCACTGCTACTGGGTCTGAAGTAGATGCTACCGGTATGTCGGGTTCATCCCCAGGTACTCGAGACGTGGGGTTGGCGCATTCCTGTGATGCTAAGATCTGATCGACGTGGCATCTCACAATGTTCTCCCCGACATCCACGGTGTACATTAATGGCCCCTGCCTTGTACATATCGTTCTGGGTTGCCACTTCTCTGTTCGATAGACCCGGGCCAAGACTGGTTGCCCTACATTGAAGCTCCTTGTCGGCTTCTCGTTGATGTGCTGGAATTGTTTGTCTTCAACATTTCTTCGCACATTTGGTCTGAGCAAGTCCAGACGAGATCTCAACCTTCGGTTAAAGAACATCATGGCCGGGGTCTGGTTGGTAACTGCATGTGTCGCGTTTCGGTAGGCTAATAAGAAATTGTCCAGCTTATGCTGTAGTGGAATTTCCTCATCGCACATGGCCTTTATCGCCGCCTTAAAGGTTTGTACGAACCTCTCAGCCAATCCATTGGTGGCTGGATACATAGATACATAGAAGATAGGAGCAGGAGTAGGCCATTCGGCCCTTCGTGCCTGCTCCGCCATTTAATGAGATCATGGCTGATCCTTTAATTCAGTATCCCGTCCCCGCCTTCTCTCCGTAACCCTTAACCCCTTTTGCCCGTAGAAATATATCTAATTCCCTCTTAAATATATTTAATGAGCTGGCGTACACTGCCCTCTGTGGCAATGAGTTCCACAGGTTCACCACTCTCTGAGTGAAGAAATTCCCCCTCATCTCTGTCCTAAATGGTTTAGCCCTTATCCTTAAATTATGTCCTCTAGTTCTGTTCTCACCCGCCAAGGGAAACATTCCTTCTGCATCCAGTCTGTCTAGACCTGTCAGAATTTTATACACTTCTATGAGGTCCCCTCTCAATCTTCTAAACTCCAGTGTGTACATCCCTAAACTACATAGTCTCTCCTCATAGGTCATTCCCGCCATTCCTGGTATCAGCCTGGTGAATCGCCGCTGCACCCCCTCCATGGCAAGAACATCCTTCCTCAGATGAGGCGACCAAAACTGTACACAGTACTCGAGGTGTGGTCTCACCAGTGCCCTGTACAGCTGCAGCAAGGTATCCCTGTTCCTGTATTCTAACCCTTTTGCTATGAAGGCCAGCATACCGTTTGCCTTCTTGACCGCCTGTTGCACCTGCATGCTCGCCTTCAGTGACTGGTGTACAAGAACACCCAGGTCTCTCTGTACTTCCCCCTCTCCCAATCTATTGCCATTTAAATAATAATTTGCCCTCCCGTTCCTGCACCCAAGGTGGATAACTTCGCACTTGTCCACATTATAGTGCATCTGCCATTTATCCGCCCAATCGCCCAGTCTGTCCAAATCGCTCTGGAGCTTCCTGGTCTCTTCCTCTGAGCCCACCCCACCTCCTAGTTTAGTGTCGTCTGCAAATTTGGAAATGCTGCATCCGACTCCCTGATCCAGGTCATTAATGTAAATTGTGAACAGCTGGGGGCCCAGGACAGATCCCTGTGGTACCCCACTTGTTACTGCCTGCCATTCAGAAAATGAGCCGTTTATTCCAACTCTCTGTTTTCTATCTGACAGCCAGTTCCCTATCCACGCCAAAACTTTCCCCTTTATCCCATGAGCCTCAATTTTCCATGCTAATCTTTTATGTGGGACCTTATCGAAGGCCTTTTGGAAGTCCAGGTACACCACATCTACTGGCTCTCCCCCATCTATTCTACCAGTTACTCCCTCAAAAAATTCCAATAGATTAGTCAAGCACGATTTACCCTTTGTAAATCCATGTTGACTCTGTCCTATCCTGTCCCCATTTGCTAAGTGCTCCGCTATTTCATCCTTAATGATGGACTCCAGCATTTTGCCCACAACTGATGTAAGGCTTACAGGTCTGTAATTACCTGCTTTTTCCCTACCCCCCTTTTTGAATAGTGGGGTAACGTTAGCTACCCTCCAATCCATCGGCACTGTTCCCGAGTCTAATGAATTCTGAAAAATCATCCTTAGTGCATCCGCTATCTCTAGGGCCACCTCCTTCAGTACCCTAGGATGCATGTTATCAGGCCCTGGGGATTTGTCCACCTTCAATCCCTTTAGCTTCCTTAACACCATATCCTTAGAGATATTGATTTGCGTCAGTTCCTCCTTTGCCAATGTCCCTATTTTTCCCGATATCCCAGGGAGGTTTTTTGTGTCTTCCTTCGTAAAGACTGACCCAAAGTATGCATTTAGTTGATCTGCCATTTCCTTATTTCCCATTATATATTCCCCCGTATCTGACTGCAATGGACCAACTTTGGTTTTCACCAGTCTTTTCCTTTTGATATATTTATAAAAGCTTTTGGAGTTAGTTTTTATATTTTCCGCCAGCTTGTTTTCGTAAGCTATTTTGCCCCTCTTGATCATGCCCTTTGCCCTCCTTTGCTCTATCTTAAACTGTTCCCAATCTTCCGCTCTGGCGCTTTTTTTGGCTATTTTATACGCCCTATCTTTGGATTTTATGCTGTCTCTAATTTCCCCTGTTATCCACGGTTGAGTCACCTTTTTAGATTTCCTTTTATGCCAGATTGGTATAAACAATTTTTGCAATTTTGTCATTCTATCTTTAAATGTTTGCCATTGTTTATCTACCTCCAGTCCTCTCAGGAACGTTGTCCAATCAGACCTACTCAGTTCCCGTCTCATGGCATCATAATTCCCCTTGTTTAAATTCAGGACCTTAGTCTCTGAGTCAATTTCTTCGCTCTCCATTTCGAGTGAGAAATCGATCATGTTATGATCGCTCTGACCCAAGGGTCCCCGTACAACAAGATTACTGATTAGTCCCTTCTCATTGCACAGTACCCAGTCCAATATAGCCTGTTCCCGAGTTGGTTCCTCGACATATTGATCCAGATAACCATCCCTTAAACACTCAAGGAATTCCTCCTCCTCATTATTTTTACTGATTAGGCTAGTCCAATCTATATGTAAGTTAAAGTCACCTATGATGACAGCTGTGCTCTTATTGCACGCTTCTCTAATTTCCCTCGTGATGCCCTCCCTAACCTCTATTTTACTATTTGGAGGCCTATATACCACTCCTATTAATGATGATACGGGGCGGATGTTTAATGCCTTACCCCATTCCTTTTCATGAATTTTTGGAACTCGTCGGACACAAACTGTGGTCCATTATCAGAGCAGACCTGCTCTGGCAAACCGTTTCTGGCAAATATGGTCCGTAGGACTGCAATCGTTTTCTCTGTAGTGGTTGAAGACATCTTTATCACCTCAGGCCACTTTGAATGAGCATCCACTGCTATTAAGAACATTGAGTCCATGAATGGACCAGCGAAATCAATGTGCACCCGTTGCCATGGAGAGGAGGGCCACTTCCATGGGTGTAGAGGGGCATGTGGTGCATTTTGGACCTTCTGGCATCCTAAGCAGCTCTTCGTTAGGTCTTCAATTTGCTGATCGATTCCCGGCCACCACACATAAGCCCTAGCAAGGCTTTTCATTTTCACTCCCCCCCCCCCCCCCCCCCCCCCCAGATGACCTTCATGTAGCTCATAGCCCTAGCAAGGCTTTTCATTTTCACTCCCCCCAGATGACCTTCATGTAGCTCATTTAGCACTCTCTCCCTTAACTTGGGTGGAATCACACTCTGGCTCCACACATCACTGTCCCCTGGCATAATGACAGCTGTTCTCTTCTGGATGAGAATGCTGGCAACAGTGAGTCGCCATGTGTTGGCCATCCCCTCACCGTCAATTCATATACCCATGACAGCGTCGGATCATTGCGGGTCTCCTCTATATCCGCGTTTGTTACTGGCAATCGTTCAATTATCGACGAATAAAATATCTCGATAGGGTCCACTACTGGTGCTTCCTCCACAGTAGGCAGTGGCAGGCGCGATAGCCCATCAGCGTTCCCATGCTGTTTCGTGCCTTTATATTCTATTTCATATTGATTCGCCCCTAGAAACAGGGACCATCTTTGTAACCGCTGTGTAGTCATTACTGGAACGCCCTTCTTAGGATTAAAGATGGAGACAAGTGGTTGGTGGTCAGTCAGCAAGGTGAACTCCTGCCCATGCAGATAGTGGTTGAATTTTTTTACTCCCCATACTAGGCTGAGTGCCTCCCTGTCAATCTGGGCGTAGTTGCGCTCGGCTGAGGTTAGTGACCGAGACGCAAAGGCTACTGGCCTCTCCAACCCGTCTGGGAATTTGTGCAACAGCACCGCTCCAATGCCGTAGGGTGATGCATCACATGCCAAACGAATTGGTAGTGCTGGGTTGAAATGGGCCAACACCTCTTTTGATGTGATCAATTCTTTAAACTTCTGGAAAGCTCGTCTACGTTCGTCATCCCACTTCCATGGTACCCCTGTTTGCAGTAGGGTGTTCAGCGGGTGTAATACCGTAGACAAATTTGGTAAGAACTTGTGGTAATAGTTTACCAGCCCGAGGAACGACCTCAGTTGTGACACATTTTCCGGTGCTGGAGCCTTGACTACTGCCTCAATCTTGCCAGGGGACTTATGTAACCCCTCTTCATCGATGACGTGGCTGCAATACGAGATCTGTTTCTGGAACAACTCGCACTTGTGGCGATTAGCTCATAGCCCATATTCCTTTAATCTGGCGCGCACCTTCTCCAAGTTAGCGAGGTGATCACCGTCATTTTCGCCCGTGACCAAGATGTCGTCCAAATAACACTGGGTCCCTGGAATCCCTTGCAGGACCTGATCCATCGCCCTTTACCAGATAGCCGGAGCCGAGGCTACTCCAAACAGCAGCCGGTTGTATTGATAGAGACCTTTATGGGTGTTGATCGTAAGGTAATGTTTCGAAGCTTCTTCTACCTCCATTTGCAAGTACGCCTGGGCTAGATCAATTTTGGTGAAGCGTTTACCACCAGATAGCAAGGCGAAAATATCCTCAATTCGTGGAAGCGGATATTGCACTGTGTGAAGGACTGGGTTCACTGTCACCTTAAAATCCCCACAGATGCGGACCTTCTTTGGTTCCCCAGGCATATTACTCAACGACCTCTTCATTACAGGAACGATGGGTGTAGCCCACTCGCTCCAGTCCACTTTGGACAGTACTCCTGAACGTTCCAACCCTTCCAGCTCTGCTTCAACCGCTGGTCTGATTGCATAAGGCACTGGTCTGGCCTTCAGAAACTTTGGGCTTGCATTTTCCTCTATTTTAATTGTTGCTGTTATTCCTTTTAGTGTTCCTAGTCCCTCCTGGAACACTTCTTTTGCGTCAGTTAGCATTTTTGACAGTCGTCCAGGTGTGACGTCGTCATCCTTTTTGGCCTCAACCTTCAGTGCCTGTATGGAATGCCAATCTAATTGTGTCTTTCAGATCCATTCACGTCCTAGCAGTGGTAGTCCTCCATTTGGCAATACATATATATCCATTTTAGGTATTTCCTGACCTTTATATGTCACTTTCACCCTTATTTTCCCTTTGGGTTAGACTTTTTGCCCTGTATACGTCTTCAAGACAATCTCTGTAGCTTTCAAGGGTATGTGTGAAAATAGCCACTTGTAGTCTCTTTGATTTATGACTGTTAGAGCTGACCCTGTGTCCAATTCCATTTCCACTTGGACTCCGTCTATCTTGAGTGTAACCCAGATAGTCTGGTGATCCTCCATTTCAGTTACATTATGTAGTTTCAGACAACCCAGATCCTTGCTTCCGGAGTCTGTGTCACTTTTTTGTTCGTCTGAACCACTGTCCATCACCTGGTGTACCTTTTTGTACTTCTCCTGTGGAGATTTCTTACTGTTGGTTTTCTTCCCAGACCTGCAGACTCTTGCTATGTGTCCTGCTTTCCCACACTGTCTGCACGCTTGGTCCTTGAACCAACAATCTTTCTGGTCAGGTGTTGTTCTGCTGCAGCGATAGCACTTCCCTGTTCCATAGGTCATTTCGTTGGTGCCATATTCTTGCTGTCTCTGTTGTATCTCTGCAGCGCCCCTTGCGGCTGCTTCGTGTGATACTGCCATACTGAAAGCTTTGTCCAGCGTAAGGTCCTTTCCTGATAGAAGCTGTTTCTGGGTTCCTTCACTTTGTAGCCCACACACAAACTTGTCCCTTAACGTGTCTGCTAGTCCCGCTCCAAACTGGCAGTATTTCGATAGCTTGCGCAGTTCCGTTAGGTACTTGGCATTGCTTTCGTCTTTGTGTTGGTTCCTTTTATGGAACTTAAATCGTTCTGCTATCCGCAGCGGTGTGGGGTTTAAGTGGTCCTGTTGAATTTCTACTATGCTTTCAGAATTCTTGTTTACCGGCTTCTCTGGGGTTATTGGATTTCGCAGTAACCCATAAGTTTTTGCACCCATTGAATTTAACAGAACCAGTGCTTTATTAGCATCTGGCACTTCATTCGCCCTGCAGTACACCTCAATATGTTCCACATATGTCGCCCAATCTTCGACTTCATTGTCGAACGTAGAGATACTGCCACTCTTCGGCATCCTTGGTTGTGCGTTAACTATCACCAATGGCGCCTCCCGCGCTTCCCCTTCTTCTCCGCTGGCACAAAATGGCGTCTCCCGCGCTTTCCTTCCTTCCCGCGCTCGCCCGTCTTCTCCACTGCGGCTTCGCAAAATGGCGTCTCCCGCGCTCTTCCTTCTCCGCGGCTCAATGGCGCCTCCCGCGCTCTCCCTGCTTCTCTGCGGCTCAATGGCGTCTTCCCTTGCTTCGCCCCGCGGACCCTGATCAGCCCGTGATCCCTGGCTGTGCTCTGTGCGTTCTTCTCTTGATATTTGTCGACGCCGCTCAGTCTAGAACTCGGCTGTTTCTTACCCTCTCTCCGGTTTGCAGTATTTTCCCTCGACGCTGCTCAGTGATCAACCCCCGGCTGCGCCCTGCTTTCTTCACCCTCTTTCTTACCCCGTCGACGCTGCTCGGCTCTCTCTCTGCCGTCGGTCGGCTCCAGCCGCCGCTGCTCGGGAAGGGTCTGCTCTGGACCTGTCGTCGGTCTCTTACTGCTCGTTGTGGCTGGGGAACCAAGCCCGGCTCTCCACAGCCTCCCCAGTGAAGTTGGATCTCTGCCTGACTGCTGGCCGGTTGCTCGCGGTCGACACCCGTGTTCCTGGACTCGACTTTTTTTTAAATGTTGCAGGTAGATTCGAATCGACACTCGTCGCCACTGTTAGATCCGTGGTTCAGTAGATAAATAATCACACGGATGCTGTACATTAACAAATAACAAGTCTTTACTGGAGGAGGGTAATCTCTAGACTGGGGTACAGAGGTATGCGCACAGCTTATATACCGGTGTGGCCACTGCCGGTACTACAGTATACAGGAGCTGTAAAACGTAGTTCTGACTTAAAGGCACATACACTACAATCAGCAGCTGCCATGTGAGAGAGAAAAGAAAACATAGGGGCCGAGGTTATGATCTGAAATTGTTGAACTCGATGTTAAGTCCAGAAGGCTGTAAAGTGTCTAATCAAAAGATGAGGTGCTGTTACTCGAGCTTACATTGAGCTTCATTGGAACAGTGTAAGAGGCCGAGGACGGAGAGGCCAGAGTGGGAGTGGAGCGAAGAATTAAAGTGACAGGCGATCTGAAGCTCGGGGTCACAATTACGGACTGAACGGAGGTGTTCCACAAAGCAGTCACCCAATCTGTATTCGGTCTCCCCAATGTAGAGGAGACCGCAGCGTGAGCAGTGAATACAGTATACTAAATTGCAAGAAGTACAAGGAAGGAGTGCTTGGGGCCCTAAACGAGGTGAAAGGGCAGGTGTTGCATCTCCTGCACTTGAACGGGAAGTTGCCGTGGGAAGGGGAAGGGGTGTTGGGGCTGATTGAGGAGTGGACCAGGGTGTCGTGGAGAGAGTGGTCCCTTTGGAATGCCAAAAGGGGAGGGGAGGGGAAGATGTGTTTGGTGGTGGGATCATGCTGGAGGTGGCGGAAATGGCGGAGGATGATCCATTGAATGTGGAGGCTGGTGTGGTGAAAGGTGAGGACAAGGGGAACCCTATCATGGTTCTAGGAGTCAGGGGAAGAGGTGAGAGCAGAAGTGCGGGAAATGGAACGGACACGGTCGAGAGCCATGTCAACCACAGTAGAGGGGAATCCTCTGTTGAGGAAAAGTATCAGAGGCACTCGTATGGAAGGTGGCATCGTCAGAAAAGATGCGGCGGAGATGGAGAAACTGGTAGAATGGAATAGAATCCTTACAGGGAGCGGAGTGAGAGGCAGTGTAGTCCAGGTAGCTGTAGGAGTCAGTGGGCTTGTAGTGGATGTTTGTTGATGGCCTATCCCCAGAAATGGAGATGGAGAAGTCAAGGAAGGGAAGGGAAGAGTCGGAGATGGACCATGTGAAGGTGAGGGCAGCGTGGAAATTGGAAGCATAGGGGGTGATTTTCTCAGCCCCGAGGTGGCAGGTATGGAGGCGGGACTGCCGGGGAAAATGGCAGAATTTGGTGGCGGGTGGCAAACCTGCTCCCCAACCCGCCTCAATGCCATCTTCCCAGGAGGCGAGTTGCCGTCCCGCGCCGAGTCCCATCTCCTTGGAGGCAGGAAGGGATTAAAGCCTATTAACTGCCTGTTAACAGATAGTTAACAGACAGAAAATAGGATTATTCCATTTTTGCCCTCACAAGTGCGGGCTTCCCGAAGGCTCCAAAACCCGCCAGCTCAGCGAGGCGAGTACTGGGTCTGCAAAATCGGGGGGTGGGGGGGGGGGTGCAAAAGTGTGGTGTGTAGGTAAGTGATGGGTGCAAGAATGTAGAGGTGAGTATCTGAGGTAAGTCCTAAGTGTTTTTAAAAGTTTACTTACCTTTGTTTCTTCTTGCAGGCTTCAGTCGGTTTCTATACGGAGAGTCTCGCACCTCTGTGTTGCAGATGAGAGATGTCCATTGCATTCTCATATGCAACAAACATTTAATTTCTGTGGAAGAAAGAAGGTTGATAAGGTCTTGTATGCAAGACTTCATCAAACTGCAGAGATTGTCACTTTGACAGCTTCACAGAGCTGTCAAAACGATGACAATTGATCTATCAAAATTTTTTGACAGATGACACGTCATACATTGATGTGCTCTGCAACTGATTTTCCCTTAATTGGCCTGTTAAGCCTGCTAGGCGGGTTTAACAAGGTTAATCAAGGGAAAATAGCGTGGGTTGGCCACAACTCGATGGAGGTGGGACTGAAACCCGACAAGCAGCAGTCCCGCCTCCAACGCGCCTCCAGTCATAAAATTACCCCCAAAATGTATGACATTTTATAGTTCCAGGCAAAAGCAGGAAACGGCACCAATAGAGTCAGCAATGTACCGGAAAAAGAGGTGAGGGAGGGGACCTGAGTAGGACTGGAACAAAGAATGTTCCACTATCCCATGAAAAGGCAGGCATAGCTAAGGCCCATGCAGGTTCCCATAGCAACACCTTTAATTTGGAGGAAGTGAGTGGAGTCAAAGGAGAAGTTGTTCAACGTGAGAACAAGTTCAGCCAGGTGGAGGAGGGTGGTGGTGGATGGGGACTGGTTGGGCCTCTGCTCAAGGAAGAAGTGGAGCGCCCTCAGGCCGTCCTGGTGGGGGATGGAGGTGTAGAGGGATTGGATGTCCATAGTGAAAAGGAGACGGTTGGGGCCAGGAAATTGGAAACTGTTAAAGTGGCGGAGAGCGTCGAAAGGGTCGCGAATGTAGGTGGGAAGAGACTGGACAAGGGGAGAAAAAATAGAGTCGAGGTAGGAGAAAATCAGTTCCATGGGGCAAGATCAGGCTGAAACGATGGGTCTACCAGGGCAGCCCTGTTTGTGGATCTTGGGAAGGAGGTAGAAGCGGGCTGTGTGGGGTTGGGGGACTATGACGTTGACAGCTATGGAGGGAAGATCTCCAGAAGAGATGAGGTCAGTGACAGTCTTGGAAACAATAGCTTGATATTTGGCTGTGGGGTCATGGTCCAGGGGGAGGTAGGAGGAGGTGTCAGAGAGTTGACGTTCAGCCCCCACACGGTAGAGGTCGGTTCGCCAAATAACAACAGCACCACCCTTGTCAGCAGGCCTAAAGGGGAAGTGGGTGATTTTTGTCTCCTTTCCTCGCCTGAAGTTACTGACTTTGACGGACACTGATCCACGGGCCCTGGCGGCCAGCTGGTACTTCATCATCTTCAGGTGTGAGCCTGGGTAGAATATTTTAGTTTAGAGTTTAGAAGAATGAGGGGATGTGGAATTCTCTACCACAGAAGCCAGTTGAGGCCAATTCATTAAATATATTCAAGAAGGAGTTAGATATATTTCTTAAGGCTACAGGGATCAAGGGATATGGGGAGAAAGCAGGGACAGGGTACTGAATTTGGATGATCAGCCATGATCTCATTAAATGGCGGAACAGGCTCGAGGGGCCGAATGGCCTACTCCTGCTCCTATCTTCTATTCCACCTTGATGGGCAGCACGGCTGGCCAAGTCATCACCTGAAACCCACACACATGCACTTTCCAGCAAGGAGTCACTGGAGAGTGGTCAGGAGTGGGAACCCTGACTGATTTCCCCCTCCTTAGCCCAGGGGTGCTGTGATCAGTTGTAGCATCCTGTTGGCTGCTCTGACTGAGGTCACTGATGGCCAGAGCTGGAACCTTCTGGTCTGTGTGGCTGAACACCATGTCGCACGGTGCAAACCCAAACATCTTTAAGTATTATCATACGGTAGTACCGCAGTGATATGTAAAGATCCACTTATTGAAAGAGACAGCAGTATTTGGCTTTAAAGTGTTGGTCGTGATCTGACATAACAAAATGCACAGATGAAGTAAGAATATATTTACATTTTTGTTTAATATTTAGTGCAGTTTTACCGAAATAATCAAGGAATAAAGCTGCATTACAGCGGTGGTGCTTTAACACCCGGCACAGAGATAAAATGTGCCAATTCTGCTTTTAACATTAAGCTGCAAATATTTCAGTAATTGCAATGAAGACAGTATACACCTAAACCTTCACAGCAGTTGTGTGAAAATCATTCAAGTGAATTACATGCACTATTCAGGCAATGTTGAGCATTAAGTATGAATCATTAATACATAGCGAGTGTGCTGGTGACTTAAAAGCAGTATTCTCTTTAATCTATTCAAGTGTTGATGAATGTTCTGTGCCTCACATGGGGACACTGCTAACCTGTCCATCAGAGTGTTGTCTGTGACCAATATCAAGTCAAACATCCCTGCTCAAACCTGGCAGCTGCTCTTACTATTGAAATAAGATGCTTATAGATTGCAGTGTACGTCTTGGCATGAAACAATGACATACTCGGGATTATGGAAACATGGCTAGCTCCAGAAGACAGGGGTGATTTCAATATTAGATGGTACAGGATGTTTTGGAACTACAGCCTGATAGGAGAGGAAGAAGGGTTGGTTTATATGTTAAGCATAATTTGGAAATGAAAGAAGTCGAATTGGTGTCCCAGGGGAAAACACAAAGTTAAATGAATTGAATTGACAGGTATGTGTGGATTAGGGTTAACAATTACGGTCTGTTATAAGCCCCCAGAGTAGGATAAGGATGAATATAACATATTCTGTGATGAGATTGTATTGACAATAATGATGATTTCAAACAACCTAATGTTAACTGGAAATCTCCTTCTTCTTCTTAGGCAGTCCCTCGGAACCGAGGATGACTTGCTTCCACATTAAAAATGAGTTCTCAGGTGACTGATGAGTCCAATGCGGGACCTACAGTCTCTGTCACAGGTGGGGCAGACGGTGGTTGACGGGGCGGGCGGGTGGGTGGGGTGCTTGGGTTGACGTGCGCTCCTTCCGCTGTTTGCGCTTGGCTTCCGCTTGCTTCTGGCGAAGAGACTCGCTGTTTGGCGCCTTCCCGGATGCTTCTCCTCCACTTTGTGTGGTCTTGGGCCAGGGATTCCCAGGTGTCAGTTGGGATGTTGCAATTTTTCAAGGAGGCTTTGAGGGTGTCCTTGAAGCGTTTTCTCTGCCCACCTGGGGCGCTCTTGCCGTGTCGGAGCTCCGAGTAGAGCGCTTGTTTTGGAAATATCCAAATGGAAATGGACATCAGAATCATTGTGCATTACACATTTGTATTTTGGTCCAATATATTAAGGATTGAGGTTAACTTGCATCTTGCCTGGTTCTTTGGAAGCAATGGAACCTCTGTGAACTAGTGACCACAATTTAATTTATTTATATATGCGTTCACAGGATGTGGGCATCGCTGGCAAGGCCATCATTCATTTCCCATCCCTGGTTGCCTTTGAGAAAGTGATGGTGAACCTCCTTTTTGAATGGCTGCAGTTTGCGTGGTGAAGGTACTCCCACAGTGCTGTTAGGGAGGGAGTTCCAGGGTTTTGACCCAGCGACTTTGAAGGAACAGTGATATGTTTCCAAGTCAGGATGGTGTGTGACTTGGAGGGGAATTGGAGGTGATTGTGTTCCCATGTGCCTGCTGCCCTTCTTAGAACCATAGAAGTTTACGGCACAGAAGGAGGCCATTCAGCCTAGCATGTCTCTGCAGGCTGACAGAGCTATCCAGCCGAGTCACACATTCCAGCCCTTGGTCCATAGCCCTGAAGGTTATGGCACTTCAAGTGCATATCCAAGTACTTTTTAAATGTGATGAGGGTTTTTTGCCTCTACCACCCTTTCAAGTAGTGAGTTCCAGACCCCTACTACCCTCTGCGTGAAAAAAAATTCTCCTCAACTCCCCTCTAATCCGTCAATTACTTTAAATCTATTCCCCCTGGTTATTGACCTCTCTGCTAAGGGAAGTAGGTCCTTCCTATCCACTCTATCTAGGACCCTCATAATATTATACACCTCAATTAAATCTCCCTCCCTTCAGCCTCCTCTGTTCCAAAGAAAACAACCCCAACCTATCCAGTCCTTCCTCTTAGCTAAGATTCTCCAGTTCTGGCAACACCCTCGTAAATCTCCTCTGTACCCTCAATAGTGCAATCAAATCTTTCCTGTAATGTGGAGACCAGAACTGTACGCAATCAAGTGAGCTGCTTTGTCCTGGATGGTGTTGAGCTTCTTGAGTGTTGTTGGAGCTGCACTCATCCAGGCAAGTGGAGTGTATTCCATCACACTCCCGACTTGTGCATTATAGATGGTGGAAGTGCTTTGGGGAGTCAGGAGGTGAGTCAATCGCTGCAGAATACCCAGCCTCTGGCCTTCTCTTTTAGCCACAGTATTTATGTGGCTGGTCCAATTAAGTATCTGGTCAATGGTGAGCCCCGGGATGTTGATGGAGAGGGAGTCAGCAATGGTAATGCCGTTGAATGTCAAGGGGTGGTGGTTAGATTCTCTTGTTGGAGATAGTCATTGCCTTGTACTTGTGTGGCGCAAATGTTACATGCCACTTATCAGCCCAAGCCTGAATGTCATCCAGGTCTTGCTGCATGCAGGCAGGGACTATTTCACTATCTGAGGAGTTGCAAATGGAACTCAACATTGTGCAATCATCAGCGAACATCCCCACTTCTGACCTTATGCCGGAGGGAAGGTCATTGATGAAGCAGCTGAAGATGGTTGGGCCTAGGACACTGCCCTGAGGAACTCCTGCAGTGATGTCCTGGGGCTGTGATGATTGACCTTCAATCACCACAACCATCTTCCTCTGTGTTAGGTATGACTCCAGCCAGTAGAGAGATTTCCCCCTGATTCCCATTGACTTCAATTTTACTCGGGCTCCTTGATGTCACACTCGGACAAATGCTGCCTTGATGTCAAGGGCAGTCGCTCTCAATTCACCTCTGGAATTCGGCTCTTTTGTCCATTTTTGGATCAAGGCTGTAATGAGGTCTGGAGCTGCGTGGTCCTGGCAGAACCCAAACTGAGCATTGGTGAGTAGGTTATTGGGGAGTAAGTGCCGCTTGATAGCAATTGTTGAAAACACCTTCCATCACTTTGCTGATGATTGAGAGTAGACTGATTCGGTGGTAATTGGCTGGATTGGATTTGTCCTGCTTTTTGTGGACAAGAAATACCTGGGCAGTTTTCCACATTGTCGGGTAGATGCCAGTGTTGTAGCTGTACTGAAACCTCTTGGCTAGAGGCACAGCTAGTTTCAATTCTGCCAGGACCACTCGGCTCCAGACCTCAATTCAGCCTAGGAGCCCAAGTAAAACTGAAGTCAATGGGAATCGGGGAGAAAACGCTCCACTGGCTGTAGTCACACCTAGCACAAAGGTCGATGGTTGTTGGAGGCCAATCATCTCAGCCCCAGGACACCCTGCAGGAGATCCTCAGGCAGTGTCCTAGGCCCAACCATCTTTGACTGCTTCATTAATGACCTTCCCTCCATCATAGGTTCAAAAGTGGGGATGTTCGCTCATGATTGCTCAGTGTTCAGCTCCATTCACAACTCCTCAGACAGTGAAGTAGTCCGTGCCCGCATGCAGCAAGACCTGAACGATGACCAGAAACTTAACTGGACCAGTCACACAAATACTGTAGCTACAAGAGTAGGTCAGAGGCTAGGTATTCTGTGGCGAGTGTCTCTCCTCCTGACTCCCCAAAGTCTTTCCACCATCTACAAGGCACAAGTCAGGAGTGTAATGGAACAATCTCCACTTGCCTGGATGAGTGCAATTCCAACAACACTCAAGAAGCTCGACACCATCCAGGACAAAGCAGCCTGCTTGATTGGCACCACATCCACCACCTTAAACATTCACTCCCTCCACCACCGGTGCACCGTGGCTGCAGTGTGTACCATCAACAAGATGTACTGCAGCAACTTGTCATGGCTTCTTCGACAGCATCTCCCAAGCCGCGACCTCTGCCACCTAGAAGGACAAGGGCAGCAGGTGCATAGGAACACGATCACCTCCAAGTTCCCCTCCAAGTCAAACACCATCCTGATTTGGAAATATATCGCCGTTCCTTCATAGTTACTGGGTCAAAATCCTGGAACTCCCTCTTTAACAGCACTGTGGGTGTACCTTCACCACACGAACTGCAGCGGTTCAAGAAGGCGGCTCACCACCACCTTCTCAAGGGCAATTAAGCATAGGCAATAAAGGCCGGCCTTGCCAGCGACGCCCACATCCCAGGAATGAATTTAAAAAAGTAACATAACCATTATGCTACCGTACCCCATATTCAGCTAAGGACCAGGACCAAAATACATGTTTTAAAAAAGGAAACTAGAAAAGAATGAGAGATACATTTTTAAAAAGTATTACTTGGGAAGGATTGCTGAGAAAAATGAAAGGGGTCACTTTTAACTTTTGGTCAGCCAATGTGCTGGCAGCCTGCTGGTAAAGGGGCTGGAGCCATTTTAAAGCCCTGGCTTTTAAACATGGTTATTGAAGGGAAAAATCATGCCTATCACCCATCTTGACCTCCTTTGAAGACTTTGCCAGTAAAGTAGACTCCGGACTTCTCTAGTGTTTTATTGACCGTCAGTTGGCTTTTGTTTTGTGGAAGACTTCTCGTTGAGCTGAAAGCCTCTTGGGGTTGAATTTGTGACTGGATACAACATTAGCTAAGGAGCACCTGTGAGAGGTGTATTATCACACTGGGAAAGGTGTGAAGTGGAGCCCCACAAGTATAGGAGCTTGGACTATTGTTGTACTTCATTGATACAGAAAAAACCTGGATTGTGAAAACACATGCATGATTGTTAATTGGAAAGGGACCAAAATAGGGAGAGCAGTAGAAAGTGATGCCACAGCTGAGGATTTGCAAAAGGGCTTGAGTTATTTATGCAAATGAGCAGACAGATGGCAAAAGTGATTTTATATGCCACCTTTAGTCTATTTAAAGTGGTGCTATCCAATGTGCAAACAGATCAGAACTTTGTATTATTTTACTCTCTGCATTCTGGAGCTGTTTTTCCAGTGATGATGTTGTTGGGTTGAGACATCACACTGTGAGACTGGTGTTTTTCAGAAACTTGCTGTCACATTCAGGCGTTGTTACCGATCTGATACGTCACACTCCCGGCCTGGTGTTTTGAAATATGATTTGAAAAACAGCCAATACATATCAACTCTCTCAAATCCTTTTATTTGGATTAGCTTCATACAGTAAACAGAGCAGTTTAGAGAAACGTATTCTTCAAGATGTTAATAAAGCTACAACAACACAGATGAAACTAGACCTAATGGCCTTGAAATGACAATTGTCCAATAGCAGCTAATTACGCCTTTTAAAATAAATGGGTTAACCTGTCCATTAAAATGGCAGTGAGGAATTTCACAGGAATGTGTTGTGTTCGCATCGCACTCTCCCACACTGGAATTTCGAGGACAATCAGCAACTGCAGCATATATCCTACAAATTAAAATTCTTAATTAAGTATAATCAATTCAGGCAAAGAAAATACTTAAAACATCTTGCAGAGTAAAATACATTAAAGCATAATACCATTGCAGGTTCTAATCGGTCAGAATCTACCACTGTTTGCTGTTCAGGGCAACTGCAATATTATTGAAACATTTTAACGCTGAAGTATGAAGTGTAGCCCTGAGAGTCTCCAGAGAGTATTGCTTTCACCCTGAGGAATCCTGAATCCAGTGCAGTGCAACCATGAGGAAAATTTTGAGTCTCGCTGCACATTGGAGAATTCTGGTCTCCACAAGCTGATGATGGAGTAACAAAATCTCAACAAAAGGTTTCTCATTTTTCCAAGTGATAGCTTAAAAACATTTTAAAATAAAATAGTGGGGCAAGTGGAGCATGTTTCAGTGGGGAGCATTTGTGAAACAGTGATCACAATATCATTAGGTTTAGAGTAGTTATTGGAAAAGGACAAGGAAAAATCAAACGTGAAAATACTCAACTGAAGGAAGGCTAATGTCAGTGAGTTGAAATGGGACCTGGCCTAAGTGGATTAGAATTGGCAAGCAAAACAGTAAAATGGCAATTGGAGGCCTTCAAAGATGAGATAGTTTGGGTAATGATTAGACATATGGCATCCAAAGCTAGGGATCCCTGGATGACTAACGATATAGAGGTTAAAATGAAACAGAGAAAGGAGGCGTATGATAAATGTGAGGTTCATAATACAGTAGAGAACCAAGCTTAACACAGCAAGTACAGAGGATAAATGAAAATGGAAAGAGGGACAAAGAAAGTGTATGAGAATAGATTAGCGGTAACATAAAACGGAACCCAAAAGTCTTTTATAAACAGATAAATAGTAAAAGGGTAGTCAAAGAAAGGGTGGGGCCGATTAGGGGCCAAGAAGGAGCCTTTTTGTGGAGGCGGAGGACATGGCTGAGGCTCTAGCCACAATCATCCAATTCTCCTTAGATATGCGAGTGGTGCCAGAGACTGTAGGATTGCAAATGTTACACCTCTGTTCAATAAAGTGGAAAAGGATAAACCCAGCAACTACAGGCAAGTCAGTCTAACGTCGGTGGTGGGGGAACTTTTAGTCAATAATCTGAGACAAAATTAATGGGCACTTGGAAAAATATGGGTTAATAAATGAAAGCCAGCACGGATTTGTTAAAGGCAAATTGTGTTTGACTAACTTGATTGAATTCTTTGATTAAATAACGGAAAGGATTGATAAGGGTACTGCGGTTGATGTATATATGGACTTTCAAAAATTTTTAAATCAAAAAGTTTGATCAAATACCACATAAAAACTTGTTAGCAAAATTGAAGCCCATGGGATTAAAGGGGCAATGGCTGCATGGATACAAAATTAGCTAAGGGACAGAAAGCAGAGAGTAGTGGCATCCCCCAGGGGTCAGTATTAGGACCACTGCTTGTTCTGATATATATTAATGACCTGTACTTGGATGACACACAACTCAGAAATGTAGCAAACAGTGAGGAGGATAGTAAGACTTCAGGAGGATAGGCAGACTGGTGAAATTGTCAGATACATGGCAGATGACATAGATTTAAGATAATTGGCAAAAGAACCAGAGGTGACCAGATTTCAGATTTCTCTTAGCTGTTAGCAGGGGGCTATCACTATTTTTTGAATTGAGGAACTTGTATGAAGGGCCAAGGCCACAGTGCAAGGTACCATCAAGGTTGAACATCATAAGAAAGAAAGACGTGAGAAATTCAGAAGTACTAGTTGCGTCTCATCAAGTCTGTTTTTTTTCAGTGTATAGAGGGGAAAAAAATAAGCATTTTTCATTTTTAAAGTGCCAGCCGATATAAGGACAGTTGCTGAAAGTTATGTTTGAATCTATGATGAGGAAACACCAGTAAATCCTGTAAATGATCTTACCAAAGTCCTTATTTGATCACATGCTCCACACTTGTTCTGGTGAGGCTATTATGAGTATGTAGCTAATAGTTCCTTAATAATTTTAAAGGTCAGTTTCAGTTTTTAAAGAGATCACTATCCCAATCATTACAACCATCGACCATTTTTAAAAAAAATGCATTTTTGGAATGTGGGCATCACTGGCAAAGCCAACATTTATTGCCCATCCCCAATTACCCTGGAAAAGTAGGTAGGGGGTCTTTTTCTTGAATCGCTGCAATGCATGTGGTGAAGGTGCTCCCACAATGCACCACCACCTCCATTGACCCCTCCACTGCCTCTTGATTTGCCACTCTGCTTGTCTGGCATGCAGTATTGAATGAGCAGAAATTTCCTCTAATTAAATATTGGGAAGATCGAAGCCATTGCCTTCAGTCACCACCACAAGCCTAGACACCGACTCCACCCTCCTCCCTGGCCACTGTCTGAGACTGAACCAGACTTTTCGCAACCTTGGCATGCCATTTGACCCTGAGCTGATCTTCTGACCCCATATCCTCTCCATCACCAAGACCGCCTACTTCCACCTCCGTAATATCACACGTCCCCATCCCTGCCTCAGCTCATCTGCTGAAACTCTCACCCACCATATTGGATGCTTAGACACGCATTTTACGCCTGTAAATCGAGCATGGTGCCAACAAATTTCTAGGCCAATATGTTTTTAAATTTGCCAATTTTGCTGCCAGAGTGGAAAAAAATCAGATTTCATATTTAGATATCAGTGATAAAATATGACACTGTGGGTTGTGCTGGGAGTGTTGCTCCTGACTCAGTAGATTAATGGGAATAGTGGAATAACCAGACCAGAGATGGAATAGGAAGTAAATTAGTTTTGCAACAATGATAAACAAAACTTACTTTAAAAGCAGAGACAGATGATGCAGGAAACACTCGAGGTCAATCAGCATCTGTGGAGGAGAAGCTGGGATTGTTATCCTTAGAGCAGAGAAGGTTAAGGGGAAATTTAATAGAAGTGTTCAAAGTTATGAGGGGTTGTGACAGAGTACATAGGGAAACACTGTTTCCACTGGCAGGAGGGTCGGTAACCCGAGGACACACTTTTAAGGTAATTGGCAAAAGAACCAGAGGGGAGATGAGATTTTTTTCTTTAGGCAGCGAGGAGTTGTGATGTGGAATGCACTACCTTAAAAGGGTGGTAGAAGCAGATTCAATAGTAACTTTCAAAAAGGAATTAAATAAATACTTGAAAAGGAAAAATTTGAAGGGGTATGGGAAAAGAGCAGGGGCGTGGGACTGATTGGATAGCTTTGCCAAAGAGCCGGCACAGGCTTAGGCACGATGAATTGTCTCCTTCTGTGCTGTATGATTCTATAATTCTATAAGCCTTCAACATTAACTTTTCTGTTCTCCACAGATACTGATAGTTCTGCTGAGTGTTTCCAGCATTTTCTATTTTTGTTTCAGTTGAGGTTTTCTGCTTTTTAAAAACATAGGCCTGCTGGCCCTTTAGTATTAAAGAAACAGCATTAACCATCAACTCGGTACAGGGTCTCAGAACTTAATGAATAGCTGATATTGCACTGGTAATTTAAATTCATTATGGATTTTTAAAAACTATTAAGAGATTTTTACATGTGTAAAGGGCACCTTAATAATCTTCATTATCGCACGAGCCAGCCTCTGGCCTCCAGTGCTGTACTAATATATTGGCATGTGCAAGAGCAAACAGAGATAGCTACACAGAGAAACCAGATTTTTGCTCAATTCAGAACCATTCCAGTTCCATTGATGGAGGCCGGGAATGTCCTCAGAGTTTCTCCCGCTCATCCTCTCTAACTTCGCCGGAAGTGCGCTGGGGGCCCAGGTTATGCGTGTAAACGGGGTTTCTGCCACATTTCCAGTGAAGTTACCATGGCAGGGCAGAAGTAGTTCCAAGGAAATTTATGGCCATAATATAACAATTGTGGTCGATCATTGCCATCACACATAGACAGGCTTTAAAGCAACACAAGGCCTCACATATCTCCTGTAAAAACAGAAAATACTGGAAATACTCAGCAGATAAGGCAGTATCTGTGGAGAGAGAAACAGAGTTAACGTTTCAGCTTGGTGACCATTCATCTCATATCTCCTGTTGTTACCCTAGAATATGGGGTTCATTTTCATTTTCAGCACTGATAAGTGGCAAGAGCACAATTCAGGAAGGTAGAAAAGCCACCATAGAAACATAGAAGATAGGAGCAGGAGTAGGCCATTCGTCCCTTCGAGCCTGCTCCGCCATTCAATGTGATCATGGCTGACCATCCAAATTCAGTACCCGGTCCCTGCTTTCTCCCCATATCCCTTGATCCCTTTAGCCTTAAGAAATATATCCAACTCCTTCTTGAATATATTTAATGAATTGGCCTCGACCGCCTTCTGTGGTAGAGAGTTCCACAGGTTCACCACTCTCTGGGTGAAGAAATTCCTCCTCATTTCTGTCCTAAATGGCCTACCCTTTATCCTTAGACTGTGACCCCTGGTTCTGGACTCCCCGACCATCGGGAACATCCTTCCTGCATCTAGTCTGTCCAGTCCTGTCCTGTCAGAATGTTATAAGTTTCAATGCGATCACTTCTCATTCTTCTAAACTCCAGCGAGTACAAGTCCAATTGAACCAAACTCTCCTCATACGTCATTCCTGTCATCCCAGGTGAATCTCCGCTGAACTCCTTCCATGGCAAGAACATCCTTCCTCAGATAACGCGACCAAAACTGCACACAATACTCAAGATGTGGTCTCACCAAGGCCCTGTACAACTGCAGCAAGGCATCCTTGTTCCTGTACTCAAACCCTCTCGCTACGAAGGCCAACATACCATTTGCCGCCTTAACCGCCTGCTGCACCTGCATGCTTACCTTCAGCGACTGGTGCACAAGGACACCCAGGTCTCGTTGCACTTCCCCTTCTCCCAATCTATTGCCATTCAGATAATAATCTGCCTTCCTGTTTTTGCCACCAAAGTGGATAACCTCACATTTATCCACGTTATATTGCATCTGCCATATTTCTGCCCAGTCACCCAACATGTCCAAATCATCCTGGAGTTTCTCAACATCCTCCTCACAGCACACATGCCCACCCAGCTTTGTGTCATCTGCAAACTTGGAGATATTACATCTCGTTCCCTTCTCCAGATCATTTATATACATTGTGAATAGCTGGGGTCCAAGGACCGATCCCTGCAGTACCCCACTAGTCATTGCCTGCCACTCGGAAAAAGACCCGTTTATTCCAACTCTTTGCTTTCTATCTGCCAACCAGTTCTCTATCCAAGTCAATACCTTGCCCCCAATCCCATGTGCCTTAACTTTACACGCTAATCTCTTATGTGGGACCTTATTGAAGGCTTTCTGAAAGTCCAGATACACCATATCCACTGGTTCTCCCTTATCTATTTTACCAGTTACATCCTCAAAAAATTCCAGTAGATTAGTCAAGCACGATTTACCTATTGTGAATCCATGTTGACTTTGTCCGATCCTGTCACTGTTTTCCAAGTGCTCTGCTATTACATTTTTATAATGGACTCTTGCATTTTCCCCACTACCGATGTCAGGCTTACCGGTCTGTAATTCCCCGTTTTCTCTTTCCACCTTTTTTGAATAGTGGGGTAACATTAGCTACCCTCCAATCCATGGCAACTGTTCCAAATTCCATCGAATGTTGGAAGATGATCAGCAATGCATCTACTATTTCTAGGGCCAGTTCCTTAAGTACTTAGGATGTAGATTATCAGGCCCTGGGGATTTATCAGCCTTCAGTCCCATCAATTTCCCTAACACCATTTCCCTACAAATACTGATTTCTTTCAGTTCCACACTTTCATCAGACCCTATGTTCCCCGGCATCTCTGGGAGGTTATTTGTGTCCTCCTTTGTGAAGACAGAACCAAAATATCTATTTAGTTGGTCTGCCATTTCTTTGTTCCCCATTATAAATTCCCCTGATTCTGACTGCAAGGGACCTACGCTTGACTTCACCAATCATTTTCTCTTCACATATCTATAGAAGCTTTTACAGTCAGTTTTTATGTTCCCTGCAAGCCTACTCTCATTCTATTTTCCCCTTAATTAATCCCTTTGTCCTCCTTTGTTGAATCCTAAACTGCTCCTAATCCTCAGGATTATTGTTTTTACTGGCCAATTTATATGTCCTCTCCTTGGATCTTATGCTATCCCTAATTTCCCTTGTTAGCCACAGTTGAGTCACCTTTTTTGTTTTATTTTTATGCCAAACTGGGATGAACAAATTCTGTAGTTCATCCATGCAGTCTTTGAATGTTTGCCATTGCCTATCCACCGTCAATCCTTTGAGTGACATTCCCCAATCAATCCTACCCAACTCGCGCCTCAGACCATCGTAGTGTCATAGAGTTATACAGCACAGAAAGAGGCCCTTTGGCCCATCGCGTCCACGCCGGCCATCAAGCCCTGTCTAATCTAATCCCATTTTCCAGCATTTGTTCCGTAGCCTTGTATGCTATGGCATTTCAAGTGCTCATCCAAATGCTTCTTGAATGTTGTGAGGGTTCCTGCCTCTACCACCCTTTCAGGCAGTGAGTTCCAGATTCCAACCACCCTCTGGGTGAAAAAGTTCTTCCTCAAATCCCCTCTAAACCTCCTACCCCTTACCTTGAATCTATGCCCCCTTGTTACTGACCCCTCTACTAAGGGAAAAAGTTCCTTTCTATCTACCCTATCTATGCCCCTCATAATTTTGTACACCTCAATCAGGTCCCCCCTCAGCCTTCTCTGCTCCAAGGAAAACAACCTCAGCCTGTCCAGTCTTTCTTTATAGCTGAAGTGCTCCAGCCCACGTAACATCCTGGTGAATCTCCTCTGCACCCTCTCCAAAGCAATCACATCCTTCCTATAGTGTGGCAACCAGAACTGCACACAGTATTCCAGCTGTGGCCTAACCAGCGTTTTGTACAGCTCCATCATAACCTCCCTGCTCTTGCCTTCATTAGCCGAGGCATAGAATATAAGTATCCCATATGGCTTTTTAACCACCTTATCCACCTGTTCTGCTGCCTTCAGGGATCTATGTACATGCACACCAAGGTCCCTCTGATCCTCTGTCTTTCCTAGGGTCTTACCATTCATTGTGTATTCCCTTGCCTTGTTAGTCCCTCCAAAATGCATCACCTCACACTTTTCAGGGTTAAATTCCATTTGCCACTGTTCCGCCCATCTGACCAACCCATCTATATCGTCCTGCAGACTGAGGCTACCCTCCTCGCTATTTACCACCCCACCAATTTTCGTGTCATCTGCGAACTTACTGATCATACCTTTTACATTCACATCCAAATCATTAATGTAGACCACAAACAGCAAGGGACCCAGCACCGATCCCTGCGGTACCCCACTGGACACAGGCTTCCAGTCACAAAAACAACCTTCGACCATCACCCTCTGCCTTCTGCCACTAAGCCAGTTTTGGATCCAATGTGCCAAGGCACCCTGGATCACATGGCCTTTTCCCTTCTTGACCAGTCTCCTATGCGGGACTTTATCGAAAGCCTTACTGAAATCCATGTATACCACATCCACTGCACTAACCTCATCCACACACCTAGTCACCCCCTCTCAAAATTCAATCAAATTGGTCAGACATGATCTTCCCTTGACAAAGCCATGCTGACTATCCCTGATTAATCCTTGCCTCTCCAAGTGGAGACTAATTCTGTCACTCAGAATTTTTTCCAATAATTTCCCTACCACTGATGTTAGGCTCACTGACCTGTAATTCCCTGGTTTATCCCTACTACCCTTCTTGAATAATGGTACTACGTTAGCTGTTCTCCAGTCCTCTGGCACATCCCCTGTGGCCAGAGAGGTTCTGAAAATTTGTGTCAGAGCCCCTGCAATCTCCTCCTTTGCCTCATACAGCAGCCTGGGATACATTTCGTCCAGGCCTGGGGATTTATCCACTTTTAAGCCTGCTAAAACCGCTAGTACCTCCTCCCTCTCGATGCTAATATGTTCAAGTATATCACAGTCTCCCTGCCCGATTTCTATGTCTACATCGTCCTTCTCCATAGTGAACACAGATGCAAAAAATTCATTTATAACCCCACCTACATCTTCTGGCTCCACACGCAGATTGCCACTTTGGTCCCTAATGGGCCCTACTCTTTCCCTAGTTATCCTCTTACCCTTAATATACTTATAAAACACCTTAGGATTTTCCTTTATTTTGCTCGCCAGTTTTATTTCATGGCCCCTCCTCGCTCTCCTAATTTCTTTTTTAAGTATCCCCCTGCACTTTTTATACTCCTCTAGGGCTTCCTCTGTCTTTAGTCCTTTGTATCTGCCAAAAGCCCCCCTTTTTTTCCTAATCCATTCTCGTATATCCCTTGACATCCAAGGTTCCCTGGGCTTGTTGCTCCCACCCTTGACCTTTACGGGAACATGTTGCCATTGTACTCTCTCAATTTCCTTTCTGAAAGACTCCCATTGCTCCGATGTGGATTTTCCTACAAGTAGCTGATCCCAGTCCACTTTGGCCAGATCCTGCCTTATCATATTAAAATCAGCCTTCCCCCAATTTAGAACCTCTATTTCCGGTCCATCTCTGTCCTTTTCCATGACTACCTTAAATCTCACCGAATTATGGTCACTGTCACCAAAGTGCTCACCTACTAACACTTCTACCACTTGCCCGGCCACATTCCCTAGAATTATGTCCAGTACCACCCCCTCTCTTGTAGGACTTTCTACATGCTGGCTCAAAAAGCTCTCCTGGATGCACTTTAAGAATTCTGCACCCTCTAAGCTTTTCACACTCTGACTATCCCAGTTAATATTGGGGAAGTTGAAATCCCCCACTATTATTACCCTATTATTTGCACAGTTCTCTGAGATTTGCCTACATATCTGTTCCTCTATCTCCCCCTGACTGTTTGGGGGCCTATACTACACTCCCAGCAAAGTGTTTGCCCCCTTTTTGTTTTTAAGTTCTACCCATATGGCCTCATTAGAGGAACCTGTTAATATATCATCCCTCCTTACAGCAGTAATTGACTCCTTAATTAATATTGCGACACCCCCTCCTCTTTTACCGCCCCCCCCCCCCTTCTGTCTCGGCTGAAGATTCTATACCCCGGAATATTGAGCTGCCAGTCTTGCCCCTCCTTCAACCATGTCTCCGTGATAGCAACAATAGCATACTCCCATGTGTTAATCAGCACCTTCAGTTCATCCACCTTATTCGCAAGACTCCTTGCATTAAAATAAATGCCATCCAGCCTTGCCCTACTCCCTTGTGCCATTACATATTTGCTCTGCCTTCCAAGCTGACTTGTTTTTTCCTCTATATTTGGCTGTTCATCACCCCTATTATATCTCCACTCTGTATCCCATCCCCCTTTATTTAAATTTAGGACCCTAGTCTCTGAGTCAACTACTTCATTCTCCATCTTAATGAAGAATTCAATCATATTATGATCGCTCCGACCCAAGGGGCCTCGTTCAACAAGATTGCTAATTAATCCTTTCTCGTTACATAATACCCAGTCTAAGATGGCCTGATCTCTGGTTGGTTCCTCGACATATTGGTCCAGGAAACCATCCCGTAAACACTCCAGGAATTCCTCCTCCACAGTATTGTTACTAATTTGGTTAGCCCAATCTATATGTAGATTAAAGCCATCTTGATAACTGCTGTGCCCTTATTGCACGCTTCTTTAATTTCCCTTTTAATGCCATCCCCAACCTCCGCCTTACTGTTAGGAGGTCTATATACCACTCCCACTAATGTTTTCTGCCCCTTGGTATTTCTCAATTCTACCCATACAGATTCCACATCATCGGAGCGAATATCCTTCCTTACAATTGTGTTAATCCCTTCTTTAACCAGTAATGCTACCCCACCTCCCTTTCCTTTTTGCCTATCTTTCCTGAATATCGAATACCCCTGGATGTTGAGTTCCCAGCCTTGGCCATCCTTGAGCCATGTTTCTGTAATCCCAACCAAATCATATTCGTTTACCTCTATTTGCGCAGCCAATTCATCCACCTTATTACAAATGCTCCTTGCATTAAGACACCAAGCCTTCAGGGTTGTTTTTTTAATGCTCTTAGACCTATTAGAATTATTATTTACTGTGGCCACATTTGATTTAAACCGTTGATTTCTCTGACTGCCACTTTTGTTTTTCTCCTTCCTATCTTTTGCTTTTATCCTTGTTTCCCTTTCCTCTGTTTCCCTGCTCAGGTTCCTAACCCCCTGACATTTTAGTTTAAACCCTCCCCCAGAGCACTAGCAAACACTTCCCCTTGGACATCGGCTCCAGCCCTGCCCAGGTGCAAACCGTCCGGCTTGAACTGGTCCCACCTCCCCCAGAACCGGTTCCAATGTCCCAGGAACTTGAATCCCTCCACATTGCACCATTCCTCTAACCATGATTTTCTCTCCATTAAATCTAATGGAAGTTCTGCGTGGGGAAGCTGAAGATGGAAAATTATCTGTATCTGTGTTGCGCCTTATTACATAAGCAATATTTTACAACAGTGTGTTGACTTAACAGTTGAAAGGACTGCTTGTGTCAGCAAATCAGAAATTTGTTTACCAAAAATGAATCTGTTCAGTGCTTGTTTGCTGATGAGCATGGCGTGCACAGTATTGATATGTCGTTAAATGACTGGTTAAGCAGCCAGTGCTTTGTAGCTGCAAGCGTGGCAGCAGATTGTGTTTACTACCATTTTTACATTGAACATTGCTCTATTCAATTTAAAAATGTGGAATAGTGTTGCTATTCAGACTGTCCGAATAATGTTAGGCCTGTGGCAAACTCAATGGGCAAGATTTTCATTGGGCCGTGGAGGCGGGATTGGAGGCGTGTGGGGGGTTAAAATCCCGAAATCGGGGGGGCACAAACCCATCCCGCACCCAACCCGCTGCCATGCCAGTTTCAAAGGAGGCGGGTACCCAACCCGCACTGGGACCCGCCTCCCCAAGGCGGGATGGGGATTAGTGCCAATTAACTGCCTGTTAACAGGTAGTTAACAGGTAGTTTTTAGCCTAATCCCTATTTTTAATGTTGAAGTATGGGATTCCCGACGGCTCCAAACCACACCAGGTTAGAGGAGGTGGACCGTCGGGATGAAGGGCTTGGAGGGGTCGAGATGTCCGGTGTTCAGGTGAGTGATGGGTGCATGAGTGCAAAGGTAAGTGTGTTTGGTGTGGGTAAAGTGTTTAAATAAGTTTTAAATACCTTTACTTACCTTTACAGCCTTCCTTCCTTCAGGTCTCGGGAGTCCCTCATCTCACCGGCACAGAAAGCAGAATGGCTGTGAGCTGTCAAAAGTTCCAGCATTCAGCTTTCTGTTCTGAGGAGATCTCTAAAGCAGCCTGAGAGGAAGGAATTAACTTGGAGCACAGATTGTCAGTGTTTGACAGCTTCAAACAGCTGTGAAACGCTGATATTTCATCTGTCAAAAGGTCTTGACAGATGAAATTTCAATCTGTGACGTCTCCTGTTGCTGGGTGGGCTCAACAAGGTCAATCAAGTCAGAATCGCGTGGGTTGGCTAGAACTCGATGGAGGCGGGACTACAACCCCAAAAGTTGTAGTCCCGCTTCCTACCCGACGACTCAATGAAAATCCAGCCCAATTGGTCCACCTCAGTCTTTGGCATTACCACATTAGAACCTTACTCTCTTGGCTGCGTCAGCAGGGAAGAATATGTGTAAATGGGGTTTTCAAGCTTTCAAGTGAGAAACTTCTTAAGACACAATGGGGGAGAAATTCAGTTGGTAGCGCCTTAAGAGGGTGATAAGTGGGGCGCTAACCAACTAGCGTCCGGGTGCAGCGATATCTGCACCTCTCGCGAAATTGACCGGACATTTAGCGGCGGCGCTAAACCATACCACCCGCTCTCCTGCGCACGCAGATCTTGACGGCATTCGAGAGTGCAACGCCCTTGCGGCGCCCCAGACTGGAAATTCAGAGGCTCCCCCCTCCTTTCTGCCTGTCGCTACCAACAACAGGTTGACTGGAACGCTTCCCAGTCGGTGTGGGGCTGGGGGGGGGGGGCGCTATTTAAAGGGGGCTCTTCCTGGCTTCTGTGTGGCAGCCATTTTTGGACCACTCGTTCTGAGAGAGAGAGAGAGAGAGAGAGAGAGAGAGAGAGAGATTTGCAGAGAGACAAAGGGAGAAAGAGAGACTTCTGCATTGAGTCATCGTTGCCTGAGGTAGTTTTGGCTTCTGACCATAACTTTGTAGTTGCTTTGCTTTTTCACCGGCATAACTTTGATTGCCCACATACTATGGGGGCTGCAATGGATGGGAACGTCGTGCTTCTCCATCACATTGAGAGGGCACAGAGACGCAGAGAGAGAGTGGCAATCATGGCCAGACGGAGGAGGGCCAACAGGCGTCGGTACAGGAGACCTTACCCTCCCAGGGTTTTTCGCCAACATTTCTCATACATCAATATGTCTGAGGAGCAGTGTTTGCGAAGGCTGCAATTCAGCAAGGAGGTGGTCACTGAGCTCTGCCACCTGCTTCAGCCAGATCTGCAGCCTCAACTGAGGAGCAGGATGTCTCTGTCGGTAGCAATGAAGATAACAGTGGCTCTCAACTTTTATGCCACCGGCTCCTTTCAATCTGCTACTGGGGACATTGCCAATATCTCCCAGTTCGTGGTGCATTGCTGCATCCGTCAAGTCACAAATGCCCTCTTTAAAAGGAGACGAGAGTACATCTCTTTCCCCATGACCCCGGACAAGCAGCAAGAACGCGCAGTGGGCTTTGCAAGAAAAGCAGGCTTCCCCATGGTGCAGGGCGCCATTGACTGCACCCATGTGGCTTTGCGGGCGCCGCAAGAGAATGCCGAGGATTTCCACAACCGAAAGGGCTTCCATTCTTTGAACGTCCAGTTGGTCTGCGACCACAGACAGCTGATACTCGCTATCAATGCCCACTTTCCAGGCAGCAGCCACGATGCCTTCATCCTGTGCCAGACTTCTGTGGCAGACCTTTTCGAGGCCCCGCTTCACCCAGGAGGCTGGCTTCTCGGGGACAAGGACTATCCTCTGTGCACCTGGCTGATGACCCCGCTCCGTTCGCCCAGCACCCCTGCTGAGGAACAATACAACGAGAGCCATCAAGCTACCAGGAACATTGTTGAGCACACAATCGGCGTGCTCAAGCAACGGTTCCGCTGTCTGGATCACTCTGGAGGAGCCCTGCAGTACTCGGCTGAGCGAGTCTCCCACTCCGTTGTTGTGTGCTGCATGCTGCATAACCTGGCAATCCTCAGGACCCAGCCAATGCCACCAGGCCTTGGAGCACCAGCAGAGGAGGAGGAGGAGGAGCAGCAGCACCAAGATGGGAGGGAGGCACAAAGTGCAAGGGCCGTCTGTCAAAGGCTCATAGCAAGTCGCTTCTAGGCCCCCTCTGAGGAAATGGCTTCTGCCATTCAAAGAACCTGAATGGAACCATGCCGCAACCCCTAAGCCGGTCAAGGCAACAATGAGTGCAAAGAGCAAACATGCACATTTTGAATAAAGACAATTCTTTATTTACCAAACTGTGTATCTTTCCCGCATGACAAAGTAATAGAAAGAAACACAAAAAAAACTGTCAATCACATAACTGGCTCTCACAACCTGGAGACAATGTCCAAAACAGCAACAAAAATATGACCACGATCCTCGGCCTTCAATAAAAAAAATGAACAACATTTTGCCACACCTCCTACTTTTTGCCTTCGAGGGTGATCTGCTTCCCTTGCGAAATTGCCCCCTTCCCACCCTGCAGCTCCTCTGTAATGGGACCCCAGTGGCTGCAGCAAGGCTGGGGGAAGGCTGCTGAGTGTCAGAAACTGAGACTGCAGATGCCCTTGAGGGACGGCCTGGACCAACTCTGGGCCTGGAGGGCCCGGCTGCTGACTGCTCCAACTCTGCATGGGCGGCAGCAGTCTGTCCTACAGGTGGTGGCAACTGCAGTGGAGAAGTGACAGTGCTGGCAGCAGGAATGCTGTCATCCTGAGAGAGGACAGCAACTCCCCGCTCGACCGACACACTGGCACTCCCACGGGGCAGCACTTCAGCATGCGGAGCAATCTGCTGGAGCACAGATTGCTGACCTGCTGCGGCACGGTGAGGGCTCCGGGGAAACCTGCCCGATCCAGCGAGGGTGACAGCAGTTAGTGTTCGCGTGGCCTCAATCTGCGTCTGCATGAGACCAGCCACTGACTGCATTGCAGCACTTAGCGTTTGCGTGGCAGACGCCTGTGCTGCACCGAAGTCCTAGACACTCCTTGCCAGTGACTCAATGGATTTGGGCATCCTTGCCACTGCAGCCATGAGCTCAGTGTGCCTTTGCTCCGCCTGGGCACTCATTTCAGCGAGGACCCGCACCTCGTCTGCGCTCATTGCAGAAGGACTCGAGGCCATACTCTCCCTCCGGGGAGAAGGCCCCCGAGCTTCCCTACCCCCCTTGCGTTGCTGTAGCCCGCTGGGTCCTGGAGCTTCGCCCTCATCAGACCATTCCCCCCCCGCTCCCCTCCAGGGAAGGCGTGTCCCCAGTATGGTCATGGGCTGCCTCGGCAGAGGGTTGCGCTGATGGTCCGGCTTCCTCCTCTTCCTCGCCTTCAGATTCACTCCCAGTGGCAGCTTGAGGGCCCGCCTCCTCACCTGGTGAATCAGCATCTGAAAGCAGGGAGGTACAAGAGTGGTTTAGCGTGAGGACAGGGTGGCAGCAAGGGAGGCATGAGTGCAGCGATGTACTGATTTGGATCGAGAGTGTCAAAGGATGCTGTTGTGAGGAACAAGTGGAAGGAGCGAGGTCAAAAAGGTGATGACCTTACCATTGCTGTCCATAACGGGGTCGGCGTCTCCATTGGCGACAGGGCCAAACATCCGGCTTGCCACAATCCGGTGGACTCGCTGCTCCAGATCGGTCAGGGCTTGAAGGTGAGGCCAGCTTCCCCGGTCTGTTGCTGCTGTCTCCTATTATGCGCCAGCTTGCCCTGCAAGGAAAGGACGGGGTCTGAGTAAAGATGCAGCCATGCTCTTTGCTGAAATGCCTCCCATGGTCGAATAGCCCTTACTGTGTGCAGCCATGCTCCTGGCTGAAATGCCTCCCATGGTCGAATAGCCCTTACTGTATGCAAAGTGCTGAATGTGCGTGTGAGTTTCCTGAAAGGGCCATAGGTGTTGGATGAGGGCTGGGCATTGGGGCTTTCAAGACCTTTGGCCAAAAAGTGAGGTCGCGATGGAGGGATGAAGAGGTTTCTGAAAAAGGCACTCACCCTGACGACCCGAGTGAGGTTGGTGAACTTCTTCCTGCATTGCACAGGGGTCCTAGGCACCATGTTGCTGGAGGTCACTCTGTGAGCCACCTCCCTCCAAGCTTTTCGGTACTCGCTGGGCAGAGGCCTCCTGCCACTCTCCAGGTACAGGAGAGATCGCCTGCGCTCCACCGTGCCAACCAGAGCCTCCAAGGCCCCCTCACTGAAGCGCTGTGCTCGCTCCCTGGCCCTCTCCATGGTCCTTGGCTTCAGGATTTGGCAACAGGTCTGTCCAGGCCGAGATTCAGGGCTCCGATGCACATGGTGCGGCTGCAAATCAAGATCAACCCTCCCCTTTAAGAGCTGACCGGCGCCAGCGTGTCTGTGTGCAATCGCTAACTGACAGCACTTGCACTGCGCCCGCCCTCTGAGGTAGCGCCTCGCTCCTCCAGCTTAGCGCCTTGAGAGTCGTGCAGTGCCTGATTTAGCGCTGCAATCACCTCCAGGGGCGAAAGAGACCAATTTAGCAGTAGGCGGTGATAATTTGCGCCGGGCGCAAAACTTTGCGCCCGGCTGATAATTGCGCCCCAAGTGGGGCGATACCAAATTTCTCCCCCAATCTTTTAAAATGATCGTGCCCATCCCTTTAAAATGAAGCTTTGCTTCCCACTTTTATTTATCACTGTTAAAACAACATTGGGCCAAAAATTGTGGTCAGCAGCATAGCTCCGGAGTACGCCGCCGACCTATGAAAAGAATACGTAATTACCTTGAGCCAGGCCCGGAACGGAGACTTCCTCTTCAGCGCTGCAGAGTCCTGCGCAGCGTATGACATCAGGAAGGCCAGGAGCGCAGCGCACAGTCTATGCGTAAGAGAAGACATGCCCACAAAAGCTGTCCAAATGAAGCCACGCCCACAAACTTCTCTCACTATTTTACATTGAAATTACATACATCAGCATTTTGTTTTATTATTTTCATCCAAACTCTCAATTTATTAGTCTCAATGCATAAAACTTCCTGTTTTGATACTTAGTAAAGGTCTAACACTGTTTTATATCTCCGGCAAGTAATGTTGTTGAACTTCAGAAAAAGATTCCCAGCCATATATTCAATGTTAATTTTCAGGATTAAAATATATTATTCAGACCTCAATTAGACTGGTAATAGATAAATCTATTTTCCTTATTATAGATGCATTATATTGTTTGTTCTGTTGTTCATCTTTGAGTTGAAAGGACAGAATTGGTCACTGAAATCTGATCGATGTTCACTTTCTTTAACTTTCTTATTCTACTTCCTAAGTAATTAAATTGAAACTCGACCGACAAAAAAAGTTTCCTTCACCAAAACGTACACAATATACGTCTGCTATTAATAATTTAGCCTAAAACCATCTAATCGTCTGTGTGCTGGATTCTTTGTTCTAGCACAAAACATCATCACAAAAAGCTTTATTCATCTCACAAAAACCTCACCGGATGAATGAGATGATTTTCCTGTATATATCCATAAAATCAATTCAAACAGCTCTGATATCGGTTCCTGTTAAGCGAGTTATCTGTTTGCCACATTTTCTCTACCAATATTCATGAACTGTTTTTATTGCAAGTGGCAGATATTTTCTCAGTGTCTTTTTTCCTAAAATAGCTTTGTAGCATTGTTAAGAAAACATGGAAGGGCAAACAAATCATTTTGCAATGCATTTCCAATCAAAATCGATTGATAAGATTGTAAACTATGCTATCCTGTGTTTGTTCTGGTATTGGGGAAATGCAAAGTGATGATTTTTCAACTGCAGATCTTCTTTTATGATGTAAAACAGGTTCCTAAGCTTGGTTTCACTAACCGTAAGAAAAACGTCTGTAATTGCTGGCAGTTGGTGGGCAAATAGCCCAACTCTGCGCCAGCAATTGGCTTTTCCTAGGCAGCGCGGATGATCTGTCAAGGTGATCGCAAGTTCGGGATTTAGAGCATGCCCCAAATTTGTGGTATGTTTCAAAGGCAGCATGATCGCGTACTCTGAGTATGCCATCATACCCGTTACAAAATCCGGGCCAATAAGTGTTGACCCTTGAAGTGAAAACTCTTGAAAATTGCCTACCAGACTCAGGCCTAGAAATTGAGTTTTGGCTTAGCCAGGGCTTTTGCGCCGGAAGTTAGTGCCGGCGCTAAGTCCCCCTGCGCGCGCCAAAAATTCAGCAGGGCCGCGCCCAAACGGCTGCCGGCGCTACTGAAGGGTCTTTGCGGCGGTAAATTGGCGCTAACTGCCGTTTCGCGCCGCAATTCCGGCGCTGCGGCACCCGATGCGGTGCGGCAGGCTCGGGAAGTGCAGGCCTCCTCCTTCCCTTAAGGAGGAGCTGCCTGCACCCGATCGCGGCCAGCGAAAATCTTTTAAAAAATGAGCCCGGCACCTCGGACAAGTGCCGGGCTTGCTTCTGTTCCGGGGTGGGGAAGTCCGGGGAGGGAGCTGCGGCCAGGCGGCCGGCGGGAAAGCGGCCGGCCGCCGCGGGGCCTTTAATGCGCCGGCGCAAAGACTCGTAAGACTCTGTTGCCAGAGTCTTAGTTGCGGCTGTCACGGGCGAGGCGGCCGCAACTGAATTTCGGCGCTGGGGCCCGTCGGCATGGCAACCGGGACGCTGCGCACACCGATGACGTCATCGGTGCCGGCGCAGCGCTACCGGTCTACCGCGGCGTAAGGGCCCCAGGCAATTTCGGCGCCGGCGCCAAATGCAGCGCTAGGCCCTCTAGCGCCGCAAAATCGGCGCTAAGGGCACTCAATTTCTAGGCCTCAGAGTTTTGTGTTTGCAAACAGACAAAAAAAAATGACCAAATACTTATTTTGTTGAGGAAACTTCCCTTTAAAATAAATTAGGTGCAAAATACCTTTGGCTTTGAATACATGGTAATATTCAATACACTGGACAATTCTTATTCAGAATATTAGCATTAATATAGGAGGAACAATCTTCTAATATCCCCACACTTGATATGAGGGGAATGTATTCTCTGATCATCCGCATGGACATTTATAGGAGGAGGTGCGATCAAGGTTGACATCTTTTCCCGAGAACGTTAAAACACAGATTTAAAAAATTCAAGAGTGTAACTAACCTCTGTGACCCCAACAAAGTTTACATAAAGCTGCTTCAATTTGAATTAATTATTGGTTTTGATCATATTCCACATGCATTTAAAAAAAAATACAAATTACCTGCGGCATGAAATCCTTGGGACTCCGCTCCACTACCGGGAGTGCAGCGGGTTGAGATTCGGGTCCCCAGTTCATGGCACCCTTGACCCTGTCCCGAATCCTGAGGTCAGGGCCATTCAAGAATTCAGATATGTAAACTCTGTAATTTTCCATCCATGAAAATATCTTCCTTACAGCCATGGAATGAAATGGTGAATAAGGATTCCCTAGAGTCCTTCAAACGAGAACTAGACAGGTTTCTGAGAAAGGAGGCTATTTCTAGTTATGGAGAGTGAGATGCAGAATAGTGGGATTAGAAGCATTTAGAAATTACTCCCAGTGTCCTGGAGCTTTACCGAACACCGACACCTAAAAGCAGATTATCTGGCCATTACCATATTGCTGTTTGTGGGACCTTGCTGTGTGTAAATTGGCTGCCGTGTTTCCTACATTACAATAGTGACTACACTTCAAAAGCACTTCATTGGCTGTAAAGTGCTTTGGGACATCCTGGGGCCATGAAAGGCGCTATATAAATGCAATTTTATTAACAGGTGCCACTGGCAGCACTGAATGCCACAGGCACCCATTCTGTTCTGGCTATACTATATAGTTAGACAATTAGAGAGACGTTTCTCATGGTGCTTCCTAAATTGGCTTCATGGTTATTCTCTTTTTTTGCCTCTCTCCAGAGTATGACTTGGAGGGCCTAGTCAGTCATGTACGTGGCTGCACCATGCCTGTAGCGGACAGCTTTGATGGACAGGATGGTCTTCTCCCATCCTTTTTTCTGTGTTTTCATAAATGAAATATATGCCGCCTGTAACAACTTTAACCCTTTCAGAAACAAGGAAATGGCACAAGAGCTTTAAGTGGTAATTCTGTATTCTGGTCACTCCCAAAGTGGAGTGGCGCTCACAGGGAGCCAACTCAGGCACCTGTGATATTCTTCCAAGCCAGAAAAATCATGGGCCATGCACCCATGATTCATCAGAGCATGGAATCATCCCTTTAATGTGCTAAATAGTCTTTTGAAATAAGAATACCGTTTGCCTTCTTGGTTGCATGTGTTCAGACAATGATGACTCCAGCTCAGTGCACATTAACTCAGTTGTGTTTGTGATTTCAGGGTAACTATGATGGTGAACTACACAAGCACCCACAGCTTGAAGCTGACCTGGCAGCTGTGAGAGAGATCTATGGACCTGGCGCAGTATCCCTCAGGTACACTACACTATCATGCTGTTTGCTTATTAATGATCAGCCCTTCAATCATAGGGGATGAGGCTGAGAGTGTTCTCAGCTCATAGAGTCACTTTAATGTCTATGCATTTGTGGTTCTAGTCACAGCACAGCCAGGAGAACTACTCCAGTGACCAATAATCTGTCCTTTCTTTCCAATTTCTTGACAATTTTGAGATAAAGGGAGAAAGACAAACAGACAAATCAGGCAATAAATTTAATTCCGAAACCTACATAGGCGGTAACTACAAACAAGGAAATATTTTTGCTTTAGCCTTGCAAGTATTTTTTGAACAGAATTGAAGGATGCTGACATTTGGTGATATCAGTGTACCTGACATGTTTATTGCTGCATAAGCTGACTGTAGTTTATCATCGTACACTATTAAAAGATAAATAAAACAGCTGAATATTGGATTTATTCAGCACTTGCTTCAAAGTGTCAGGATCCCTTTTATCGGTGTCAAATGAATGTTATAAATAGTGAGAGCTGGAGTGTAGGGACAGTGCTGATAACTCTGTTTTCTATTACTCTTTTGTTGCTCTTGTGCTTTCATGTTGTCAGGCAAGATGATGCCAAGATGGAACATTTCACACTGTAAACAATCGTAGCTGTTACCAAAGGATATCACAGTGACTACTTGCTAAAGTGATTTATGTTGTTTATGCTCAAGCCAAAACCTTGACCATTTCACACTTCCCTATACCAGGGACAGCCAAACATTTATGACCCACAATGCCTAGCCATCTGGTCCACAAAATCCCAGTGACTCACTCACCTGCAGTTCACTCCTGAAAATGGAGCAGTAAATCCGAACAATATCAACCAGTGGCTCAGTTGGTAGCACTCTTGCTTCTGAGTCAGAAGGTTGTGGGTTCAAGCTCCCACTCCAGAGACTTGTGCACAAAAACCTAGGCTGACACTTCAGTGCAGTGCTGAGGGAGTGCTGCACTGTCAGAGGTGCCATCTTGAGGATGAGACGTTAAACCATGTAAAAGATCCCATGCATTATTTCAAAGAAGAGCAGGGGAGTTATTCCTGGTGTCCTGGCCAATATTTATCCCTCACTCAACACCATAAAAAAACAGATTATCTGGTCATTATCACACTGGTGTTTGTGGGACATAGCTGCCAGACTGGGCCTGCAGCAGGTGATGAGAGAACCAACATGAGGGAAAAGACTACTTGACCTTATTTTCACCAACTACCTGTCACAGATGCACCTGCCCATGACAGTATTGGTAGGAGTGACCACCACACAGTCCTTGTGGAGACAAAATTGCATCTTCACACTGAGGACACTCTCCATCGTGTTGTGTGGCACTACCACCATGCTAAACGGGATGGATTCAGAAGAGATCTAGCATGTCAAAACGGGGCATCCATGAGGCGCTGTGGGCCAGCAGCAGCAGCAGCAATCTTGTATTCCACCACAATCTGTAAACTTATGGCGAGGCATATCCCTCACTGCCATTACTATCAAACTAGGGCACCAACCCTGGTTCAATGAGGAGTGTAGATGTACCTAAAAATGAAGTGCCAAACGGGTGAAGCACAACACAAGACTACATACATGCTAAACAGCGGAAACAGCATGCTATAGACAGAGCTAAGCGATCCCACATCCAATGGATCAGATCAAAGCTCTGCAGTCCTGCCACATCCAGTCGTGAATGGTGGTGGATAGTTAAACAACTAATGGGAGGAGGAGGCTCCATAAACATCCCCATCCTCAATGATGGCGGAGCCTAGAACGTGAGTGCAAAAGCCAAGGGTGTAGCGTTTGCAACCATATTTAGCCAGAAATGCCGAGTGGATGATCCATCTTGGCCTGCTCCTGGGATCCCCACCATCACGGAAGCCAGTCTTCAGCCAATTCGGTTCACTCCACGTGATATCAAGAAATGGCTGAGGTGCCCTGACAACATCCCGGCTGTCGTGCTGAAGACTTATGCTCCAGAACTGGCTGTGCCTCTAGCCAAGCTGTTCCAGTACAGCGACAACACTGGCATCTCTTCGACAATGTGGAAAACTGCCCAGGTATGTCCTGTACACAAAAAGCAGGACAAATCCAATCCGGTCATTTACCGCTCCATCAGTCTACTCTCAATCAGCAGCAAATGATGGATGGTGTTGTCGACTGTGCTATAAAGCAGCACTTACTTACCAATAACTGCTCACCGATGCTCAGTTTGGGTTCTGCCAGGACCACTTGGCTCCAGACCTCATTACAGCCTCTACCACCTGGAAGGACAAGGGCGGCAGGCGCATGGGAACACCATCACCTCCAAGTTCCCCTCCAAGTCACCTACCATCTTGACTTGGAAATATATCCCCATTCCTTCATCGTCGCTGGGTCAAAATCTTGGAACTCCCTCCCTAACAGCACTATGGGAATACCTTCACCACAGGGACTGCAGCGGTTCAAGAAGGTGGCTCACCACCACCTTCTAAAGGGCAATTAGGGATGGGCAATAAATGCTGGCCTTGCAAGTGATGCCCACATCCCATGAACGAATAAAAAAAAAATGAAACAGTTCTCAATTAGAAACTGAAAACATACTTAAAAGAAGTGTCAAACTAAAATGTAAAGTTATATGTGGCATGATAGAATAGAGGTTGTACTCTGTATGAGTCATGCCAGATTGAGGTTGTGCTTGAAGATGAATGAAATCGACCTTCAATCTTCTTCTTCAAGTCATCCAACTTACCCTCATATGGCAAAACAGTCAAATTCTTTATTATTTGTTATGTGTCTTCATGGAACCATGGCTTAAATGAAATGATGCTGGAGTGCATTAATGCCTAACTCAACAGCGATTTGCAATGGCAGACAAATTGCCACTGGAACACTACTAGAATTGTTGGAGCAATTGATCAGTGTTTACGAGAAACATTGGTTGACGGTAGGAATGCTGGCCTCATTGCAGAACCGGTTACAACACTCATTCAAATGATGTAGGTGCCTTACCACAGCTACTCAGCTTGATATAGATTTGAGATTACAGTTAAACATTTGTGGGTTCAAAGAAATCTCTTAAACTCCGTTGTTTTTCTGTTTGTGTGTCCTTCATATGTTCTGCAGAAGCTCAGATTCCTAGAAATCACAGAAGGAGGCCATTTGCCCATCGGGTCTGTGCCAACGCTTGCTCTTCAATTGGACCCAAGTAATTTAATCCCATTTCCCTGCACATTCCCCATATTCTTCTTATATTTTTCAACTACATATCCAATTCTCTTTCAAATGATTTTATGCGGCAAACTTTTTCATGAAAATTTCCACCACAGGTGGGGCCAGGCACACAGCGATTGATTGGAAAATGTGGATGTACTACCTGTGAATGTGGATATACTACCTGTGAATGTGGATATACTGCCTGTGAATGTGGGTGTTCTGCCTGTGAATGTGGGTGTTCTGCCTGTGAATGTGGGTGTTCTGCCTGTGAATGTGGGTGTTCTACCTGTGAATGTGGGTGTTCTACCTGTGAATGTGGATGTTCTACCTGTGAATGTGGATGTTCTACCTGTGAATGTGGGTGTTCTACCTGTGAATGTGGATGTTCTACCTGTGAATGTGGGTGTTCTACCTGTGAATATGGATGTACTACCTGTGAATGTGGGTGTTCTACCTGTGAATGTGGATGTACTACCTGTGAATGTGGGTGTACTACCTGTGAATGTGGGTGTACTACCTGTGAATGTGGGTGTACTACCTGTGAATGTGGATGTACTACCTGTGAATGTGGGTGTACTACCTGTGAATGTGGATGTACTACCTGTGAATGTGGATGTACTACCTGTGAATGTGGATGTACTACCTGTGAATGTGGGTGTACTACCTGTGAATGTGGATGTACTACCTGTGAATGTGGATGTACTATCTGTGAATGTGGGTGTACTACCTTTGAATATTTTTCATCTATTGAAATTAATGAACAGAAAATTGGATGTTGCACACTCTGAATTTCTTAAACATTCAACTAAATTAGTCAAGCACAACCTGTTAACAAATTCATGCTGATTGTTCCTGATTAACACCTGCCTTTTTTCATGTTCACTAATTGCATCCCATATTTTTTGATTTTTGCACTCCTGGCACGCAGATTACCTGCCAGGATTGAATATTGGAAATTCAGTCATGGACTGCAGATGAGTTGCCTACCACCTAAAGCAATGGTCAAAATTATGCAGCAGGTATAGAAACTTGAACAGAGACACAAGAGTTGATGCAAGAGATTTATTTTATGGCGGGGGGGGGGTCAGAAAACTTTGATATTGGCATAAGAACATAAGAAATAGGAGCAGGAGTAGGCCAATCGGCCCCTCGAGCCTGCTCCACCATTCAATAAGATCATGGCTGATCTGATCCTAACCTCAAATCTACTATCACTCTCCATCCCACCTGAACCCATGTGATCTCCCGAGAGAGGCGAAAAACCAGATAAAAAACCCAATGGCCAATTTGGGAGAAAAAAATCTGGGAAATTCCCATTGCATTTTTTTCATCAAAAAAGCAAGAAATATTTGCTCATTTTTGTTGAAAACTGTTCTCTATTTGTCATTTGGCAATTAACTATTGTCTTTATATTTTAAATTTGATTTCTCCCAGCAACAGCAAATAATCTAATATTAAGAGAAAACATTTTATTTTAAAAAAAAATGTCTATTAGCATATGAGGAATAACGAGAAGTAAGCAGGCAGTGGAGACTTTGAGTAGAATAGAAATGGATTTAAGACTGTCATGGGAGTTGTGTATAGGCTCCCTGGTAGCAGCTGTGAAGTGCCAGAATGTATTAATGCAGAGATTAGACAAACATGTAGTAAAGGTAGCATGATTTTAATGGGGAATTTTAACTTCCACATAAGCAGACGAGCTCATGTCAGAAAAGTAGAAAATGTCTTGAGTGTGTTCAGGATAGTTTTCTGCAATAATATGTCCTAGAACCAACAAGGGGGCAGGCCATATTAGATGTAATAATGAGTAATGAGTCAGATTTAGTTAACAGTACATGAATATTTCTCTAATAGTGACCATAATATGATTGGGTAAGGACAACTTCAACAGGATACGACCGAGACTATTCACAGTAAACTGACCAAATCTGTTAATGAGAAAAATGACAGAAGATCAGTGGGAGGTGTTCAAAAAAGAATTTAATGTGATACAGAACCAGTTTATAACCCTAAGGGGCAAGAGCTCGACTTGCCAAAAAAAACAGCCATGGATGACTAAAGAGGTAAGGGACAACATAAAACTAAAAAAAAAACATACAAGAATGCAAAAAATAGCACATGTCCTGGCAAATGGGAGAGATACAAAGAGCAGAGAAGGGTGACAAAAAAGGGAGTATGAAAAGAAACTTGCAAGGGATACCAAAATCAACACAAAAAACTTTTACAATTATATTAGGAAAAAGAGGGTGCTTAAGAGCAATGTGGGCCTCTTAAAACTGACAATGGTGGTATAAATGAAAATAAGGAAGTGGCAGACATCTTAAATAATTACTTTGTGTCAGTATTTACAGTAGAGGAAGGGGATAGCATGCAGACACCCCAAAGAAACTAATATTGAATCAGGGATGGGGACTCGCCACAATTAACGTAATAAATTAACAGTAATGAAGAAAATAATGGCACTAAAGAATGACAAATCCCCAGGACCAGAAGGTTTCCATCCCAGGGTTTAAAGGAAGTGTGTGAGAACATTGCAAATGCCCTAACTATGATCATCCAAAGTTCTCTCAGTTCAGGAACTGTTCCTTTAGATTGGAAAATTGCACATGTCACTCCGCTATTTAAGAAAGGTGAGAGAGGGAAACCAGGGAATTATAGACCAGTTAGCCTAACACCTGTTTTCGGGAAATTACTAGAGTCTATAAATAAGGATAGAGTGACTGAACACCTTGATAATTTTCAGCTGATCAGAGAGAACCAGCATGGATTTGTAAAGAGTAAATCATGCCTGATGAATCTGATTGATTTTTTTGAAGTGGTGACTAAAGTAGTGGACAGTTTCTTATAAGGAACTTTGTTGAATGTCTTCTGGAGGTCCATATAAATAATACCTATGGATATTATTTATATGGACCTCCAGAAGACATTCAACAAAGTTCCTTATAAGAAACTGCTAGCTAAAGTTGAAGCTCATGGAATTGAGGGCAAATTATTGACCTGGTTAGGAGATTGGTTGAGCGACAGGAGACAGAGAGTAGGGATAATGGGCAGGTACTCTAATTTACAGGATATGACTAGTGGCATCCCACAGGAATCTATGTTAGGGCATTGTTATGCCAAGCAGTAGGTGGAGGAACAAGGATATTAAGTGTGGATATGAAGAATGATGCTGCAGGAATAGGAGGAAGGTGCTGGTTTCACAGTGAGGCTTCTCTTTTTTAAATTCCTGGTGGCATGGAGCAGTCAGGGAAAGGGGGACATTCCTCCTCTGTGCCAGGCAAACAGTTTGTGGCCAGGCAGATGACATCATCAGCTACCAAGGGTGCTTGTGGTTGCGTCCCTCCTCTACTTCCAAATAAACCTCCATCACTCTGCAACATCAATCTTTTTCATCTATTTGGCAGCAAAAACATGTTTTTATTCTAAAAGCTAAAAGACGTTTATTGGCAATAGCAACATGTCCTGTTAGGCATTAATTTTCATGGGGTGGGTGTTCACCTGATTGTGTGCCTTAACTCCACGGAAACCCCAGAGAAATTACATAAACGGCAAAGTGTGAGCGGACGATTGAGAGAACTCACACAGAAATTCAACACCGTATCTAAGAACAGTTTTCCCTTGAACTACAGCCCAAGGAAGTTTGAGTGCAGAAGTCTCTGACATTCAACTATATGAAATTTACACCTCCGTGCCCAGGCTTACGTCAGATGCAAACACCAGAATGGCCATAGAGGAAATTTTTGTGCAGTGCTATTAAGGAGCATAATGGGATTAAAGGATTTACACCCATTTTTCCTTTGCATTGCACCTATTTTTGGCACTCTTTGGAAGCAGGGCAGAGGAAAACAAGCCCAAAACCAATACTTGACTCAGAAACAATCCCTACTTCGTCACGCTTTTTGCAAAGATCTTCAGATTTGCGTACAGTTTCTTAGAAACTATCCTTATCTATTTTCCCAGTGGAATATGATATTAGAACCAAAGTCACAGAAAAGGGAAATCTGGGGCAATTTGCACAATGTAAACCTGCAAAAGCCACTGCACATTTCAACTCTGATTCACAGATTCACCTTTATAATACTTTGCAGTATTTCCCAGCAGTAGGGGAACAGAAATTAAACAGCGACCATTCCCTATCCAACCCTCTTATCAATCCTTCTACTGTAACATCATTGTAACTGCCTCTTGCTTTGCTCATTTGAAACCCGTCTTTAATGAATATTGTGAGCAAGAATTTCATTAAGGGTGCTCCCGCTCCACCGCCATAACTTTGTTGAAAGTGTGACGGAAACCCCATTTACACACGTGAGCGGGAACAGCCTTGAGGAAATTCACAGCCATTGTTCTCCTGCTAAACAAATCCAGTCAGAAAACAAACTCCAGCCTTTTGTCTATTGATGTCCTTTTGATGTGTTAATGACCATAATTTAAACCAATGTACTTTCACATAGTACCACCAGTGGCACTAGTGAGCAACAAAATGAATTGACTAATATTGCACAAGGCGTCAAGTCTCGGGAACTAGCTACTAGTAGCACTACTAGATGGGACCTGGAGGTAGGCCAGTAGTGGCACAAGGGGTGCAATTTGGGAGCAGGTGTAGTGGCATTAGTATGTGGGACTTGGGAGCAAGTGCTAAAGCTAAGGCTGAAGAGCACAATAAAACTTACATGAAGCACTGGGTGAAGCTCAGATCATATATATATCACAGATTAATCAAGGCATACAAAGGTTTTGTTAAAGGAAGGTCGTGTCTGACTAACTTGATTGAATTCTTTGAGGAGGTAACAAGGAGGGTCGATGAGGGCAGTGCGTTTGATGTAGTCTACATGGATTTTAGCAAGGCTTTTGACAAGGTCCTACATGGCAGGCTGATCAAAAAAGTAAAAGTCCAAGGGAGAGTGGCAAACTGGATCCAAAATTGGCTCAGTGGCAGGAAGTAAAGGGTAATTGTTGAGGGGAGTTTTGCGACTGGAGGGCTGTTTCTAGTGGGGTGCCACAGGGCTCAGCACTTGGTCCCTTACTTTTTTGTAGTACATATTAATGATTTAGACTTAAATGTAGGGGGCATGATAAAGAAATTTGCAGATGATACAAAAATTGTCTGTGTGGTTGACAGTGAGGCAGAAAGCTTTAGACTGCAGGAAGATATCAGTGAACAGAAAAGTGGCAAATAGAATTCAATCCGGAAAAGTGTGAAGTAATGCATTTGGGGAGGGGCAACAAGGCAAGGGAATACATAATTAATGGGATGATACTGAGAGGTGTGGAGGACCTTGAAGTGCATGCCCACAGATCGTTAAAGGTAGTAGGACAGGTCGATAAAGTATTTAAAAAGGCATACGGAATGCTTTCCTTTATTAGCCGAGGCATAGAATATAAGAGCAGGGAAGTTATGATCGAACTGTTTACAACACACCCATGGAGGGAGTGCAGCGAAGATTCACCAGACTGATATCTGGGATGGCAGGAATGACCTATGAGGAGAGATTGGGTCGATTGGGCTTATACTCACTGGAGTTTAGAAGAATGAGAGGGGATCTCATTGAAACTTATAAAATTCTAACAGGACTAGATGCAGGAAGGATGTTCTCGATGGTCGGGGAGTCCAGAACCAGGGGTCACAGTCTAAGGGTAAGGGGTAAGCCATTTAGGACAGAGATGAGGAGGAATTTCTTCACCCAGAGAGTGGTGAACCTGTGGAATTCTCTACCACAGAAGGCAGAGGAGGCCAATTCATTAAATGTATTCAAGAAGGAGTTCGATATATTTCTTAAGGCTAAAGGGATCAAGGGATATGGGGAGAAGGCAGGGACAGGGTACTGAATTTGGATGATCAGCCATGATCTCATTGAATGGCGGAGCAGGCTTGAGGGGCCGAATGGCCTACTCCTGCTCCTATCTTCTATGTTTCTATGTAACACTGGTTAGGCCACAGCTTGAGCACTGCGTACAGTTCTGGTCACCACATTACAGGAAGGATGTGATTGCACTGGAGAGGGTGCAGAGGAGGTTTATAAGGATGTTGCCAGGACTGGAAAACTTTAGCTATGAGGAATGATTGGATAGGCTGCGGTTGTTTTCCTTGGAACAGAGGAGGCTGAGGGGAGATTTAATTGAGATGTATAAAATTATGAGGGGCCTAGATAGTGTGGATAGGAAAGACCTATTTCCCTTAGCTAAGGGGTCAAGAACCAGAGGGCATAGAATTAAAGTAGTTGGTAGAAGGGGAGATGAGGAAATTCTTTTTCACCCAGAGAGTGGTGGAAGTCTGGAACTCGCTGCCCGATATTTAATTGGAGAAAATTCCTGCTCATCCAGTACTGGATGTCGGACAAGCAGTCTGAAAATTTAGAGACTGTGGAGGGGTTCAGAGAAGTGGTGGTGAGGTAGAGCTGGGTGTCGTCAGTGTACATGTGGAAACTGATGCTGTGTGGATGGTGTCACCAAGGGGCAGCATGCAGATGAAAAATAGGAGGGGGCCAAGGATAGATCCCTGGGGGACACCAGAGGTAACGATGCAGGAGCGGGAAGAGAAGCCTTTGCAGGTGATTCTCTGGCTATGATTAGATAGATAAGAATGGAACCAGGCAAGTGCAGTCCCACCCAGCTGGACGACGGTGAAGAGGCATTGGAGGAGGATGGAGTGGTCAACCGTGTCAAAGGCTGCAGACAAGTTGAGAAGGACGAGGAGGTATAGTTTACCTTTGTCACAGTCACAAAGGATGTCATTTGTGACTGATGAGAGCCATTTCGGTACTGTAGCAGGAGCGGAAAGCTGATTAGAGGGATTCAAACATGGAGTTGCGGGAAAGATGGGCATGGATTTGGAAGGTGACAAATGTTCAAGGACTTTGGAGAGGAAAGGAAGATTGGAGATGGGGCAATAGTTTGCAAGGATGAAGGGGTCAAGGATTTTTTTTTGAGGAGAGGGGTGATGACGGCAGATTTGAGGGAGAGGGGGACAGTACCTGAGGAGAGAGAACCGTTAACAATGTCAGCTAACATGGAAGCCAGAAAAGGAAGTTGGGTGGTCAGCAGTTTAGTGGAAATAGGTTTGAGGGAGCAGGAAGTGGGTCTCATGGACCTCACCTGTCCTCATGTCTCCTCCTTTGGTTCGTTGTCAATTTCTTTTGTCTGATTACACTCCTATGAAGCACCTTGGGTTGTTTTACTACATTAAAGGCGCTATATATAAACACAGGTTGTTGTGGTTGTAAATTATGAGTTCCAAAATCTTTATGTTACAAGAAGCAGTATTTCTTTCACTGTCAAAGCTGAGTGTAAACACTTGGCATTCTTTTGAAATCTAATGCTGTAGGTTTCATGCCCCCAAACCATATTGGAACGCTGTTTGCCTAGATTAACATTAGTGATCAATTGCATTCTCATTCAATGATAACGAATTGTACTGGCAGCAAATGTTCTTGCCTCAAATATGTATTATGTGTTTTGAATTTTGTTGCAGCTTCAATAAGCAGGCGTTCTATCTTTGATCTATTTGGCAGACATTGCAGTTATTCAGATTTTAACATGCAGGCTCATTGAGCTATTTTTCTTCCCAAAGCAGTTTAGTCTTCCTTGACTCCGATAGTTTAGCAAGAATTAAACTTAATTGTGTATTCCTGGAACTGATGAATCCAGATGGCCAGCATGATTTAGTGACTGCCGTAATGAAAGAGTTCCACTTGTTGTCATTTATATCATATCAAAAGAATTTATAATGCATATTAGATAAAACTTCAGTTGGTATCATTGCTGTTAATATTTGTTGGATTATATAACTAGATAAGTATTCGGAATCAACTCAGGAGTGTGATAGATTACTCATTAATCAGTATGGGTGCAGCCATAAATACATTCAAGAAACTGAACACATGGGAACAGAGGAATTTCTAGATGAAGAAAGACAAAAGTCCATCTCATTCACCTTCTACCAGCCTGGTAGTCGCATGATATTATAACAATAATGGAGTTGTTGACTAATCATGGCAATCATTCTCTATCGATTAGTCTATACAGGCCCAGAATTAACACGAGGAAAACCCCTGTGGCTAAGAGCTTTGGGAACCATAGGTCCAAAGTTACCTGTTTCTCCCAAGCGTACTATACTTACCACATGTCATGTCTCAAATTACTCCTACTGTATCCCAACATGTTATTTTCTATCTAATTTGCATTTAAATTAATCAATGATAATGGCTTCCACCACCCACAGCAGGGTAGTTTGCTTGATTGCCACCCTTCTCCTTAACTGGTGATTCTCTGTATCTCTGTACAGAGTGTCTATTGACACCACTGGCAGCCATTGAGTTGGAGATGCGGCGGGGCTTAAGGCAAGGCTTGCATCTGTTTTATAGAAAACAAAGTCTATTTACTCAGCAAACAGTCTATTTAAACAGGGCACTACAGCAAGCAGTCGATTTACTCAGCAGAGTCTATTTAAAAAGAGCCTCTGTGACCTATAGCAAACCAAACTCATTACTGAAACTACAACAATGTCTTCCGATAGAAGCAGGGTGATTTCTCCAGCAAAATACAGTGAGTGGAGGATAGTTACATAATACAAATTATGTGCATAAAATCATTCCCAGTCACTTACAGCAGTGCAGTCTCCAGGCGTGATGGACGTGGAAATTACCAATCATCTCCATTCTGTCCGGGAATAGTGCTGTCACTCTATGCATCCATCTCTGTGACCTCCTCCAGCCCTACAACCCTCCAAGATTTCTGCGCTCCTCCAATTTTCATCGCTCCACCAGTGGTGGTCGTGCCTTCAGCTGCCAAGGCACTAAGCTCTGGAATTCCCTCCCTAAACCTCTCTACCTCTCTCTTCTCCTTTAAGCCGCTCCTTAAAACCTATGTGGCTTGATGTCAAATTCTGTCTGATAATCCTCCTGTGAAGTGCCTTGGGACATTTTTATTACATTAAAGGTGCTATATAAATGCAAGTTGTTGTTGTTGGTGGTGGTGTACTGTGTGCAGTAAAGCAGCAGCAGCAGGAGGAGGAGGCACTTTGCCCCAAATCAAGTTGCCCCAAATTTCCACAGGGCCAAATGCGTTGGCATGAAAATGGAGGAGTGGGAATTCCTGAAAGAAGTGGTAAGCTTTTGCCACTGATTGCTGGAGGGAAACCACCTTTTAAATTGCTGTGAGTCTGCCTTCTGCCGGGATCAGGTTCTGGCAAAGCATGCACGCCTCCTTCCTGCAGGGGTACATTGTGTCAGGGGTGTTAAATCTGTGTATCTTGATGTTGTGTGTCCTTCAATAACTAGACAGAGACTGCAGGGGAACAATCAACAGGTGTTTACTGAATGAGGGTTACTCTAAAACTAACAGTACAGATCCCTACTCAGGGTTTATATACAGGTGTGGTCACTGCCGGTACTACAGTATACAGGAGCTGTAAAAAGTAGTTCTCCCCTTAAATGTACATACACTACAATTCCTCCCCTTTTTAGATTAACAGTACCATAACATTCATTTAACAATTAACACTTTTAACATGCAACATTAACTGAAAATAGTTCATTTATAAATTCAGTCTTTGGGGCGGCTTCCTGATCCTTTCTGGATAGCGCCTTTCCTGAGTGTCTCGCTCTTGGTGCGGAGGCGATTCTGGCCCCCTGTCGTCAGTTGGTTCATCAGCTTCCGATGCTACTGTTTCTAGGGTAGATGCTACCTGTATGTCGGGTTCATCACCAGGTACGCGAGACATGGGGTTGACTCGTTCCTGTGACTCTAGGATCTGGTCGACATGGCGTTTCACAATGTTCTCCCCAACATCCACTGTGTACATTAGTGGCCCCTGCCGTGTGCATATTGTTCCTGGTTGCCATTTCTCTGTTCGGTAGTCGCGGGCCAAGACTGGTTGCCCTACATTGAAGCTCCTTGTCGGCTTCTCATTGATGTGCTGGAATTGCTTATTCTCAACATCTCTTCGTACATTTGGTCTGAGCAAATCCAGACGAGATCTCAACCTTCGGTTAAAGAACATCATGGCCGGGGTCTGGTTGGTGACTGCATGTGTCACATTTCTGTAGGCTAACAGGAAATTATGCTGCAGTGGAATGTCATCATCGCACATGGCCCTTACTGCCTTTTTAAAGGTTTGTACGAACCTCTCAACCAATCCATTTGTGGCTGGATGATACGGGGCGGATGTGTAATGCCTTACCCCATTCCTTTTCATAAATTTCCGAAACTCTTCAGACACAAACTGTGGTCCGTTATCAGAGCAAATCTGTTCTGGCAAGCCGTTCCTGGCAAATATGGTCCGTAGGACTGCAATCGTTTTCTCCGTGGTGGTGGAGGACATTTTGATCACCTCAGGCCATTTCGAGTGCGCATCCACGGCTATTAAGAACATTGAGTCCATGAATGGACCAGCAAAATCAATATGCACCCGTTGCCATGGAGAGGAGAGCCACTCCCATGGGTGTAGAGGGGCATGTGGTGGTGCATTTTGGACCTTCTGGCATCCTGAGCAGCTCTTTGTCAGGTCCTCGATTTGCTGATCGATCCCCGGCCACCACACATGAGCCCGAGCAAGGCTTTTCATTTTCACCCCTCCCAGATGGCCTTCGTGAAGCTCATTGAGCACTCTCTCCCTTAACTTGGGTGGAATTACCACTCGGGATCCACACATCAAGGTCCCCTGGCATACTGACAGCTGTTCTCTTCTGATCCATTCACGTCCTAGTAGTGGTGCTCCTCCATCTGGCAATACATATAGGTCCATTTTTGGTATTGCCGTTATATATAACATTCACCCTTATTTTTCCTTTGGGGTAGACTTTTTGCCCCATGTACGTCTTCAAGACAATCTCTGTATCTCTCAAGGGTATATGTGAGAATAGCCGCTTGTAGTCCCTTCGGTTTATGACTGTTAGGGCTGATCCTGTGTCCAATTCCATTTTCACTTGGACTCCGTCTATCTTGAGCGTGACCCAGATAGTCTGGTGACCCTCCATTTTGATTACATTATGTAGTTTCAGACAACCCAGCTCCTTCCGGAGTCTGTATCATTTTTCTGTTCGTCTGAACTACTCTCCGTCACCTTATGTACCTTCTTGTACTTCTGCTGTGGAGATTTCTTGCTGTTGGTTTTCTTTCCCGACCTGCAGACTCTTGCTTTGTGTCCTACTTTTCCACACTGTCTGCACACTTGGTCCTTGAACCAACAATCCTTATGGTCGTGTGTTGTTCTGCTGCAGCGATAGCACTTCACTGTTCCATATGACATTTCATTTGTGCCATATTCTTGCGGTCTCCGTTGTATCTCTGCAGCGCCCCGTGCGGCTGCTTCATGTGATACTGCCATGCTGAAAGCCTTGTCCAGCGTAAGATCCTTTTCTGATAGAAGCCATTTCTGGGTTCCTTCACTTTGAAGCCCACACACAAACTTGTCCCTTAAAGTATCTGCTAGTCCCGTTCCAAACTGGCAGTGTTTCGATAGCTTGCGCAGCTCCGTTAAATACTCAGCATTACTTTCATCTTTATGCTGGTTCCTTTTGTGAAACTTAAATCTTTCTGCTATCAGCAGCGGTGTGGGATTTAAGTGGTCCTGTAGGATTGACACTATCTTTTCAAAATCCTTTTCCACTGGCTTCTCTGGGGTTACTAGGTTTCGCAGTAAGCCATACGTTTTTGCACCCATGGAATTCAACAATACCAGTGCTTTCCTGTCATCTGGCACTTCATTCGCCTTGCAGTACACTTCTATGCGTTCGACATATGTTGACCAATCTTCGACTTCATTGTCGAACGCTGTGACACTGCCACTCTTCGGCATCCCTGGGTGTGGTTAGACTGGCTAAAAATGGCGTCTCCCGCGCGCTCCCTCCTTCCCCGCGGACGCTGCTCAGCCCTTGAACACTGGCTGCGCTCTGCGCGTTTTCCTGCGCACCTCTCTCGTTGATGCCGCTCGGTCCTGAACAGCGGCTGCGCCCTGTGTGCTCTACTCTCTCCTCGCGTCGACGCCGCTCGGTCCTGAACAGTGGCTGCGCCCTGTGCGCTCTACCCTCTCTCTTTTCCCGTCGACGCCGCTGGGTCCTGAACACCGGCTGCGCCCTGTGCGCTCTACCCTCTCTCTGTTCCCGTCGATGCTGCTCAGCCTTTTCCTGTGCCGTCGGTCGGCTCTAGCCGCCGCTGTGCGGGAAGGGTCTGCGCCATACCTGTTGCCAGCCCGTTTCGCTGGAGTCTCCGTTGGATGGTCGACGCCCGTGCTTCTGGAATTGGCCGCCTTCTGCAGAGTTGCAGGTAGGTTCGAATCGACTCGTCGCCAATGTTAAATCCGTGTATCTTGATGTTGTGTGTCCTTCAATAACTAGACAGAGACTGCAGGGGAACAATCAACAGGTGTTTACTGGATGAGGGTTACTCTAAAACTAACAGTACAGATCCCTACTCAGGGTTTATATACAGGTGTGGTCACTGCCGGTACCACAGTATACAGGAGCTGTAAAAAGTAGTTCTCCCCTTAAAGGTACATACACTACAAGGGGCAACTGAGGTGGGATTGGTGAGAATCTAGGCAGGGGATGTCATGCTGCCAGTACTGCCTCTTCCACTGATATCCATAGAGAAAAGGTGAAGCAGGAGAAACGCATGCCTCCACTACCAGTGAAAAGTCCAATGGGTGTAAAATGGGGTAAAAATCTGCTGAAACCTAGGCCCATCCCAATTTTCACTCTAAATACAGTGGGGGTCATTTTGACTGATTCGTCATTACCTATGTTACATGTCTCCCGATTTTCATTTCCATTGACGTTAATGGAAATGAAAATCGGACGAAATGTAAAACCAGATGTCGATTCGCTATCGCCCGTTTTACACCATCGTCCAAGGTCAAAATTACCACCAGTATCAATGTGCCAAAATACATGTGGAATTTCTGGGGGTATGGTAGCATCGTGGTTATGTTACTAGACCAGTAATCCAGAGGCCCTGTTTTAATGATCCAGGGACATGAGTTCAAAAACAACTGGGGGAATTTAAATTCAGTTAATTAATTAAATCTGGAATTAAAAAGCTAGTATCAGTAATGGGGACCATGAAACTACCAGATTGTCATCTGGTTCACTAATGTCCTTTAGAGAAGGAAATCTGCTGTCCTTACCCAGTCTGGCCTATAGGTGACTCCAGACCCACAGCAATGTGGTTGACTCTTAATCTGCCCTCTGAAATGGCTGAGCAAACCACTCAATTGTACCAAACTGCTATGACAATGTCAGCACTATGGGAATGTCTTCACCACAGGAACTGCAGCGGTTCAAGAGGCAGCTCACCACCACAAGGGCAATTTGGGATGGGCAACAGCCTGCTGCATAACCTGAAGATAATAAAAGTTCTTTTAAAATACCAGCCTTGCCAGCGGCAACCACATGCCAGGAATGAATTAAAAAATCTATTTTGTTATAAAATTAACAAAGGGAGGAAAATATATCCCATGAAGCACAATAATCGGAAAATACTAAAAGTCCAATTAGCAAGAGCACAGTGGGTCCAGTGTCCTTCATGAGAATGTTTTTGGATTGAAAGGATTGAGTAGAAGAGTCCCTATGGATTCAACAAACACATTTCTAGTTTCTGGTACAGTGAATTCAGCCTGATTTTTGTCCTATCTTGCCCTAATCGTTGTTTACCTTCAAACTAGATTTCAAATATGGTTCAAGCAACTATTTTTTGAAGGGATTCTTACCCTGTTTCCAACTCCTATTTTCACTTCTTTATTTGTGTCAAAGCCAAAATTTAATTGTCTCAGTGTAGAGGTCTGCAGGCAAGCTGAACAATAGAAAACCCAATGGCACAAATACAATGACTGTCCAAAAGATGTGCACTTTTTCCAGACTGTCATTGATCATACAGAAATATACAATACAATATTTAAAAAAAATTCTTGCACATCAGAGGCACAATCTTGTTTAAATCGACATCAAATGTTGCTACATAGCCTGAAGGCGATAAAAGTTCTTTTAAAAAGTAATTTTTTGTTGTTTACATTTTTCAAAGTCTAATTCTGCTTTAATCATGAAACGAATAATAAAATCTCAGGTGAGGCTTGTAAGGCAATTATACAGCAGGCATCAGTTTGAATGCCTGCTGTATAAGCATCTTTTTAAGAATGTGTTGTACTTGGATCTTGGTTTATGAAATGTATTTCTTACCCAACTAATTTATAAGCAAAATAACTGCAGGTACATCAGTACCTGTTTAGAGTGACACCGACCAAATTATTTTTCTAGCTCCATGTCACACTTGAGTCAGGGAAAATAGAACTCTGTCGATGTGTGTTTACACACCTGCGCATGTTTCCACTCACCAGCATCTGAATGCCAGTTATATTTTAGTATTAATAAAGAACTGACAGGACAGTTGACTCTTTGCTAACACTAAAAAGATAGTTTAATTGTTTAAACTTCACTTATCCTGCAGTATGGTGTATGACTGCCTCCTGAAGGTGATCTCACATCACCTGCCTAAATTTGATTCAAGCAATTTTATGCACAAATTACACTACACAACACAAACAGTGTAGGATACTGGCCTTCAAACTCAGCCTGTTCCGCCATTCAATTAGATCATGGCTAATCTGTACCTCAACGCCTTGGTTGCATAACCCTTAATTCACTTGCCTAACAAAAATCTTATCAATCTCCATTTTGAAATTTTCAATTGACCATGCCTCAACAGCTTTTTGAGGGAAGTGAGTTCCAGATTTCTGCAACCCTTTGTGTGAAGAAGTGTTTCCTGACATCATGCTTAAACAGCCTAGTTTGAAATTTAAGGTTGTGCCCCCTTGTCTGGACTCCCCCACAAGAGGCAATATTTTCTACCCTATCAATTCCTTTGATCATCTTAAACACCTCAACGAGACTGTCTATATACAAGGCAATAGAAGGGAATACCTCAGAATGCCAGCAATGAGAATGTTTTTAGTGTGGCACTATCAGCATTAGATTCATCTCCTGAGGTTTTATCATGATCTTTATGTCAGCCCCATGATGCTTCCCTTTTTCCTTTGAACATACTAGACTTTGGAGAGTAAATTTACCAATCTGGTACTCCGACTGGGAGCCATGACCTGTACTGCCTTCGAGCGTGGCTTCCCACAGGTAATGTGGGATTATTGTATTTACTCATTGATCTTTTAAACCTCCATTTATTAAAATATTTTTCTGGATCTCTGAGCTTTGTATTTTATAGATTTATATGTCTTTAAATGTTTTGGTGTAAATTCAACCTTGCTTTGCTGAAGGTTGCAATAATGTATTCATTCATTTGTTTACCATGAGGTGTCGGCTGATTCAGTGAAAGGCTTGTTCATTCCGTAGGGAGCACTGCCACCTCAGGACCAAGAGGTTGTAACTGTAAATTCACTTGGGAGTTTAACTTCCTTCTGCAGCTATTTGTGTTGCAACAGTAGCATCTTTTTAAGGATGTGCTATACCTAGATCTTGGTTTACGAAATGTATTTCTTACCCAACTACTTTATAAGCAAAATAACAACAGAAAATGCTGGAAAACTCAGCAGGCCAGGCAACATCCATGGAGAGAAAATAGAGTCAACGTTTCGGGTAAACCCTTTGTCAAGACTGAAGAAGCACAGGAAATGAAATAGATTAAAAGGCCAGAATGGGGGCTGGGAGAGAACAAAGGAGAAGTGAAGAGACATTAAGAGGTATTCAAAACGAGACGAGATGGTAATAGGACTAGTGGAGACAAAAGACGGCGCTAGATTAGGTGTGAAATGCACTGGCAGAATGGGAGACAGCTGCCATGTGGGAGAGGAAAAAAAAGGGGGGGAAGGGCCAAAACAAAAGTGTAGATAAAAAATATAAGTAAAAATGTAATAGGGGCCGAGGTTATGATCTGAAATTGTTGAACTCGATATTGAGTCCGGAAGGCTGTAAAGTGCCTAATCGGAAGATGAGGTGCTGTTCCTCGAGTTTACGGTGAGCTTCCGTGGAACAATGCAAGAGGCCGAGGACGGTGAGGTCCGAGTGGGAATGGGGCGGTGAATTATAATGACAGGCGACCAGAAGCTCGGGGTCACCCTTACGGACTGAACGGAGGTGTTCTGCAAAGCTTGCGGAACACCTCCGTTCAGTCCGTAAGGATGACCCCAAGCTTCCGGTCGCCTGTCATTTTAATTCACCGCCCCATTCCCACTCGGACCTCACCATCCTCAGCCTCTTGCATTGTTCCACGGAAGCTCACTGTAAACTCGAGGAACAGCACCTCATCTTCCGATTAGGCACTTTACAACCTTCCGGACTCAGTATCGAGTTCAACAATTTCAGATCATAACCTCGGCCCCTATTACATTTTTACTTATTTTTTATCCACACCTTTTGTTTTGGCCCTTTTTCCCCCCCCCCCCCCTTTTTTTCTCTCTCCCACATGGCAGCTGTCTCTCATTCTGCCAGCGCATTTCACACCTAATCTAGAGCTGTCTTTTGTCTCCACTAGTCCTATCACCATCTCGTCTCGTTTTGAATACCTCTTAATGTCTCTTCAATTCTCTTTTCTTCTCTCCCAGTCCCCATACTGGCCTTTTAATCTATTTCATTTCCTGTGCTTCTTCAGGCTTGACAAAGGGTTTTGACCCGAAATGTTGACTCTATTTTCTCTCCACGGATGTTGCCTGGCCTGCTGAGTTTTTCCAGCATTTTCTGTTGTTATTTCGGATTTCCAGCAGCTGCAGTATTTTGCTATCATACTTTATAAGCAAATAACTGCAGCAATAAATGTTTGTGAATAAAAGTAGAATGCAATAAAGGCTGTTGAATACTGGAATCGAGTAACTATACTGTAAACAACTTATAGAAGGTTCAGATATTGGTATAAACTGCAAAAGTTAAGGTCAAGCAATTTAGAAATACTTAAACCTCAAGATTGGATTACTGTTCTTTGGTTGTGGTTTTTGAAGTGTTTAAATCAGTTTTGAAGTCACTGATGACTGACACCATGGGGGAAATTTTAACCCCCAAAATGGGTGGGTTTCGATCAGGTAGAATATGAAAATTTTAAAAATCTCAAACCTGCCCACTTTCAGTTTTAACGGAGGTGGGACAGGGGTTGGGCCACTAAATTGTTCCTAGGAGGTGGTTTGGTAAATATTATAATGAGGCTGCGTGCCTCCGATCTTATCTGTCTTCCAGGTTTAACCCTGGCTGGCCAGGTTCCCCGGACTTCGGGAAACCCGGCAGCTAAAGGGAGGGAGGACTGCTGCGTGAAAGAGGTGTCTTTCCAGCACTGATACCCACCCCTGACCCAAGATCGCCGACCCTCCCCCCTTTCCAGGATCGCCGAACCCCCCCTTCTAGGATCGCACCCCCGCTCCAGGATCGGAGTCCCCCCCCATGCTATCACTAACCCGGCTGCAAGCTTCCGATCTGCTCCTGGGCTGTGGCCGCCTCCGGACATTCCCCGCCTGACAAGGAGCCAAGCCTGTCAATGAGGCTGGCTTCCGGGCGTGGAATCTTTTGGGGGGATAAAAGACGCGTGCTGCCACAACGTGTGGGGACCCAACCCCAACTCATCCCCTCTGCTCGGAAAGCTCGCCCCAGTCAAAATCGGGGCCCATGTCTTTGACTATGATGTCATTCACAGAACTAATGGTTTTTCACACTATAGCTCCTATTGTACTAACTTTCAATTTCTAGTTAATTACTAGAATTTACTACTTGTAGTACATAAGAAAAAAGTGAACATCGATCAATAAATGTCTACATTAATTAATAATTGCACACTTGAACATAAAAAATGCATTAGGGAAAGTTTCAATAGTGTCTTGCCACATCTCTTAAAGCATCCTATAGCATTCAACATACAATCAATTACTTTGAAATGAACTCTGTTATAAAAGCGGACGTGAGTGGTTTTACACACAGCAAGGTCCCACAGCTACCACAAATATCAATGAGATGAATAACCAGTTACTCCATTTTTGGTGGTGTGTGAGGAAAGATTATTGGCCAAATAATGTTAAGAAATCTTTAATGTCCACCTGAATGGACAAATGGGGCCCTGATTTAATGTCTGATCTAAAGGATGGCACCTTTGATAACAATACTCCCTCATTATTGTATTGAAGTGTCAGCCTAGCTTATTTGTTCAAGTCTTGAAGTGGGGCTTGAACACACAACCTTTTATCTGAGGCGAGAGTGCTAATAACTTGAGTCAAGCTGACATGTAAAATATATAGCTATATAATCCAATTAAAACATAACACAAAAGTCTTGCATTTGGCACACACATATAATGACACACCTCAAAATTGTTATGCATTTGTAAGGCAAAATTGCACAGATCAAAAGAAAAATGCTGGAAATCTTAAAACAGATTGCTGCATAGCAGGCCAGTCATCACCTGTAAAGAGAAAAGAGCAAAGAATTGTGATTGTCTCAAATAACTAATATCTGTTAAATTAAGTTTGGTTCAAATATCCAATTGACTAAATGCAAACCAATTGAAAATCTGTTCCATTTAACTTCTTTTGGTGGATATATTGCTTGTTGAGCTACTGACTACAAATAGTTAAAAAATAAATGTATAATGTAAACACACGGGCCTAGAAATTAAACCATGCAGCGGGTGCTAAATGGCCTCCTAAGCCTTTAATATGACACAAATGCACAATTATTACGAGCCACCCGCCGTAATGGTGTAGGGAAAACAAATAGGTGTCCAGGGTCCACGCCTGAAACAGACATTAGGACCTTTGCATATTCAAATAAGGGGTCTAATGGCTGTTTGATGTTCCCTCTGCAATATTGGGTTGCCCTGAACACAGCCAGCAGTGAGCCGGCTGCATGTAGGAAAATCAGGTCTTCATCTGGCCTAACAGACGATCCTTAAAGGGACCACTACAGGCTGCAACCAACAAGGTAAGTGTTTAAAATATATTTACTGCAACATGAGGCTGGGAGGAGCAGGCCCCCCACCCCCCCCCCCCCCCCCACCACTGATCATGACTTCAACCACGCCCCCTCCCAGTCGCCCCCGCTTGGTGGTTGCCGGCCTTTCCCAGTCCCCTTTAAGGATTTACCTAAGGGCTGCTGCTGGCATTGAAGCAGCCTGATCTTCGAGTCCTCTTCTCCGGTGAGCTGCCTGGGGACACACATTATGTGTCCATAGCTTGCCAGCTCGATGATAATGAGGCCTGTGGCCACCTGTTCAAGTGGATGTAATGAACCCATGGCACTATTTGAAGAGCAAGGGAGCTTTCCCAGTGCCCTGACCAATGTTTAGTCCTCAGTCACCACCACTAAAACACATTAAATGGTCATTCATCTTATTTCTCTTGGTGATACCTTGCTGTGTGCAAATTGGTTGCCACATTTGCCTACATAACAGTGACTACACTTCAAAAAATAATTTGTTGGTCGTGAAGCACTATGGGACATCCTGAAGGCATGACAGGCACCATATACATTCTTTCTTTATCTAAATTTGTTTTAAATTTAATAGTCACAAGAAGGAAATAAGAGCATGTTGAAATTCCTTACTTTAGCGGTTGGATCGTGCCTTAATTCCCGCTCCTATCCACCTGCGTTGAGGTTATTCCCACTGGCTTCAAGAAGGGGACAGTTCAGTGCCATTTCAATGTGGCCTGGAAGTTAAAATCACCTGGGCCTTGCGCTTTGGGGATTACCACCTGCTTCGGACCCCACCTCCCCCAGCCGATTCCTGCCTCAGGTTAAAATCGCGACTATGGACTCTGCCATGACCTTACTGCTGAAGGGATAATTACAAGTCCTAGCCCTTTTCGGGCTACCCCAGATCAGGCGTATTCCCCAGACGTTCACCTTCAACTAAAGTTAGAGATAGCCGAATTCTATAAGATGCTTAAATGGGCCTAAAGGTTCAGGCTATCTCTCCCTAAAGGAAAGGAATGACTGAAGATGTTACCGTCCTCCGGATAGCACTTTTAATAAGTTTAACTAGTCTGTAAACTTCCGAATATTATGAGGGTCCGGAATACCCCCCAGAATTCTGCAACTCCTTACAAAAGAGTGTACAGAAATTAGGTTCGCGAGTTTATACAGAAATACTCTGAGACAATTCTAAATATATATAGATTTATTTAAGAGCCGACATTCATTTAGCAGCTGTTGAGTCATTCACAACATTAACAATTCAAAATCCAAATAGCTTACATTTCTTATTTCTCAGAGATCCTTATTTTCAAATCTTTACTTCGTTACATTTCTACATTTCTTACTTATTTCTAAATCCAGAACATCCACCAAAATCAAATAACTTGATTATGCGAGACTCAGAGTTGTAGGCTTAGAGTGGTTCTGAAGCCAAGAATCGCTTGCCCGTCTCCAGTGACTTCTGTTTTCTCATTTGAAAAGGTCTAACTTTTATACTCTTTTTTAGTGGTATATTCTTTGAAGTTTTCTGCTGATGTAAGCTAATTATCTTATTCATTCTCTCTGTTGACTTCTTTCTGTTCTTACTGTCAATTTAGCTGCTGCATGCATAATTATGTCTCTACCTTTAGGTGTTACAAAAACCATCATAAAATGGCTACAACAGATTTATCTCTTTGATGTCATTCTTATCGAAGATTTTCAATTCAATTCTTAATATTGGCTTAACTGGTTATAACCACAGACGTGACTCCGTGGTATTCCAAGTTCAACACAAAAATGATGTAATTACTTGGTGCATCTATTGAATTTATATCTTCAAAGTGTTCTGCAGGTATCATATTTACTATATGTAAATCAAAACCACTTTAACCAGAGTGTTTACTTGTTTTCTAGCTATCTTAGTTGGTTGCATATTTAATCGTGTTTCCTGTCTTATTTGATGTTACTTTTACAAAGGCACATGGTTTTTTAATATTCTGTTCCTGTTCAAAGTGTCAGTTTCTAACACTTTACTTGGGTCATTCATTGTGTTGGTTCCAAACCACAGACCTTTCGGACCAAGCCTTTGCTTTTTCAATAGGGCCATTGTATTAGCATTAACAATCAATTCCCATTTCAAAGCTTGTGGTGTTTACAAATTTGTTATCAAACCATCCCATCTCAGAAGCCTGTTTTCTGTTTGCAGCCTGTGTCTCCGAGGCTTTAGATTTTTAAACCTGGTATATCATGTATTAATAAATAACAGATTTCTGTTCATATTATGGTGTATCTCTTGAAATATGGCTTATTCCGTCACACTGCCTCCTGACCTAATTCCTGGCCTGGCCACCTCCTTACCTCAGACATATCCTGGCTGCCTCCAAGCCTCAGCACTAACCAGGTTGCCTCTAGCCTAGCCACTGCCTCACTATCTTCTAGCGCGTATGCATCCTGACCTTGTCTCTGACCTTGCTGTTTCCTTGGCCTTACCCTTGTCTCAGCTGCCTCCTAGCCTGAGTTCGACCTTTCTGTTTCCTGACTACTGTTTTCCAGCATCTAACCCTGTAGCTTTACTGGCTTCTCACCTCCTGCACCCATACAGACCCATGCAAAGCACTGTACTAAGTGCCTCCCAGACAGCAATAATACTAATTTTAGCAGGCAGTCCGTAACAATAATAATACAAGCAACACTGCATCCTATCAATATTATTAAAATTAGTCAATCTCCCAAGCCGTTGCCTACGGTAGTCATCAGCGCTGCAACTCAATTTTAACTCCGGAAATCGGGAGATTCTCATGGCGCCGGTGAAACCTGGCAGGAGACAGCAGAGTACCTTTTCGATGAAGAGGGAATAATTGGACCAGGGCACGCAGATGTAATTCAATCTCCTGCTCTTCCTAGCTGCACAAAAAAAATTGTTTAGCACTTACTTCGAAGGGCCTCTTTTGCTGTTCCTCCACGTTTTACAAGTGGAGTGTCCACGGCAGATGCTACGAGGTTGAGAAGGAGGTCCCGTAGGCACTGGCCCTGTCCAACAGGCACGATGTACTCGCTACCTGTGAAGACAAGGAGAAAGACTGCAGGGAGGACAGCCATAATGCAGACCAAGGCACCGTGGCTCAGAAGGCTGTCCAAGGCGGGGGGAAGAGCAAAATAGAAATGTGGTAGTAATAGGGGATTCTATAATTAGGGGGATAGATAGCATCCCCTGCAGCAAAGAACGAAAATCACAAAGGGTGTGTTGTCTACCCGGTGCCAGGGTAAGGGATAGCTCACGGCGGCTAGAGAGGAACTTGGAAAGGGAGGGGGGAAATCCAATTGTCGTGGTCGATATTGGAACAAACTATGTAGGTAAGAGCAGGGAGCAGGTCCTGCTGAAAGAGTTTCAGGAGTTAGGCTCTAAATTAAAAAGCAGGACCTCGAGGGTAATAATCTCTGGATTATTGCCCGAACCACGTGCAAATTGGAATAGAAGCAGACAGATCAGGAAAATTAACACGTGGCTAAAGGGCTGGTGTGGGAAAGAGGCGTTCCTTATCATGGGACACTGGCAGCAGTTCTGGGACAGGGATAAGCTGTACCAATGGGACGGGCACCACCCGAACCAGGATGGGACCCGTTTTTTAATTCATTTTTATGGGATTTGGGCGTCAATGGCAAGGACAGGATTTATTGCCCATCCCTAACCGCCATTGAGAAGGTGGTGGTGAACCACCTTCTTGAACTGCTGCAATCTGTGTGGTGATAGTATTCACACAGTGCTGTTAGGGAGGGAGTTCCAGGATTTTGACCCAGCGAGAATGAAGGATCGGCGATATATTTCCAAGTCATAGAAACATAGAAGATAGGAGCAGGAGTAGGCAATTTGGCCCCTCGAGCCTGCTCTGCCATTCAATGCGATCATGGTTGATGATCCAAATTCAGCACCCTGTCCCTGTTTCTCCCCATATCCCTTGATCCCTTTAGCCTTAACAAATATATCCAACTCCTTCTTGAATATATTTAATGAATTGGCCTCTACTGCCTTCTGTGGTAGAGAATTCCACAGGTTCACCACTCTCTGGGTGAAGAAATTCCTCCTCATTTCTGTCCTAAATGGCTTACCCATTATCCTTAGACCATCGGGAACATCCTTCCTGCATCTAGTCTATCCAGTCCTGTCAGAATTTTATAAGTTTCAATGAGATCCCCTCTCATTCTTCTAAACTACAGTGAGTATAAGCCCAATCGACCCAATCTCTCCTCATACATCATACTTGCCATCCCAGGTGTCAGCCTGGTGAATCTTCGCTGAACTCCTTCCATGGCAAGAACATCCTTCCTCAGATAAGGTGAACAAAACTGCACACAGTACTCAAGATGTGGTCTCACCAAGGCCCTGTACAACTGCAGCAAGACATCCTTGTTCCTGTACTCAAACCCTCTCGCTACGAAGGCCAACATACCATTTGCCGCCTTAACTGCCTGCTGCACCTGCATGCTTACCTTCAGTGACTGGTGCACAAGGACACCCAGGTCTCGTTGCACTTCCCCTTCTCCCAATCTATTGCCATTCAGATAATAATCTGCCTTCCTGTTTTTGCCACCAAAGTGGATAACCTCACATTTATCCACGTTATATTGCATCTGCCATGCTTCTGCCCAATCACCCAACCTGTCCAAATCATCCTGGAGTTTCTCTGCATCCTCCTCACAGCACACATGCCCACCCAGCTTTGTGTCATCTGCAAACTTGGAGATATTACATCTAGTTCCCTTCTCCAGATCATTTATATACATTGTGAATAGCTGGGGTCCAAGGACCGATCCCTGCGGTACCCCACTAGTCATTGCCTGCCACTCGGAAAAAGACCCGTTTATTCCAACTCTTTGCTTTCTATCTGCCAACCAGTTCTCTATCCAAGTCAATACCTTGCCCCCAATCCCATGTGCCTTAACTTTACACGCTAATCTCTTATGTGGGACCTTATCGAAAGCCTTCTGAAAGTCCAAATACACCACATCCACTGGTTCTCCCTTATCTATTTTACAGGTTACATCCCTTTTATAATAGACTCTAGCATATTCCCCACTATCGATGTCAGGCTTACCGGTCTATAATTCCCCGTTTTCTCTCTACCACCCTTTTTGAATAGTGGGGTAACATTAGCTACCCTCCAATCCATGGGTACTGTTCCAGATTCCATCGAATGTTGGAAGATGATCAGCAATGCATCTACTATTTCTAGGGCCACTTCCTTAAGTACCCTAGGATGTAGATTATTATGCCCTGGGGATTTATCGGCCTTCAATCCCGTCAAGTTCCCTAACACCATTTCCCTACAAATACTGATTTCTTTCAGTTCCTCCCTTTCATCAGACCCTATATTCCCCGACATCTCTGGGAGGTTATTTGTGTCCTCCTTTGTGCAGACAGAACCAAAATATGTATTTAATTGGTCTGCCATTTCTTTGTTCCCCATTATAAATTCCCCTGATTCTGACTGCATGGGACCTACGCATGACTTCACCAATCTTTTTTCTCTTCACATATCTATAAAAGCTTTTACCATCAGTTTTTATGTTCCCTGCAAGCTTACTCTCATATTATATTTTCCCCTTCTTAATTAATCCCTTTGTCCTCCTTTTTTGAATCCTAAACTGCTCCCAATCCTCAGGTTTACTGCTTTTTCTGGCCAATTTATATGTCCTCTCCTTGGAACTTATGCTATCTCTAATTTCCCTTGTTAGCCACGGTTGAGTCACCTTTTTTGTTTTATTTTTATGCCAAACTGGGATGAACAAATTCTGCAGTTCATCCATTCGGTCTTTGAATGTTTGCCATTGCCTATCCACCATCAACCCTTTGAGTGACATTCCCCAATCAATCCTACCCAACTCACGCCTCATACCATCGTAGTTTCCTTTATTTAAATTTAGGACCCTAGTCTCTGAGTCAACTACTTAATTCTCCATCTTAATGAAGAATTCGATCATATTATGATCGCTTCGACCCAAGGGGCCTCTTACGACAAGATTGCTAATTAATCCTTTCTCGTTACATAATACCCAGTCTAAGATGGCCTGATCTCTGGTTGGTTCCTCGACATATTGGTCCAGGAAACCATCCCGTAAACACTCCAGGAATTTCTCCTCCACAGTATTGTTACTAATTTGGTTAGCCCAACCTATATGTAGATTAAAGTCACCCATGATGACTGCTGTGCCCTTATTGCACGCTTCTCTAATTTCCCATTTAATGCCATCCCCAACCTCCACATTACTGTTTGGAGGTCTATATACCACTCCCACTAACGTTTTCTGCCCCATGGTATTTCTCAGTTCTACCCATACAGATTCCACATCATCATAGCTAATATCCTTCCTTACAATTGTGTTAATCCCTTCTTTAACCAGCAATGCTACCCCACCTCCCTTTCCTTTTTCCTATCTTTCCTGAATATTGAATAACCCTGTATGTTGAGTTCCCAGCCTTGGCCACCCTGGAGCCATGTTTCCATAATCCCAATCAAATCATATTTGTTTACCTCTATTTGCGCAGCTCATTCATCCACCTTATTACGAATGCTCCTCGCATTACGACGGAAAGCCTTCAGGCTTGTTTTTTTAACACTCTTAGACCTATTAGAATTATTATTTACTGTGGCCATGTTTGATTTAAACCGTTGATTTCTCTGACTGTCACTTTTGTTTTTCTCTGTCCTATCTTTTGCTTTTATCCTTGTTTCCCTTTCCTCTGTCTCCCTGCTCAGGTTCCCAACCCCCTGCCATTTTAGTTTAAACCCTCCCCCAGAGCACTAGCAAACTCTCCCCCTAGGACATCGGTCCTGGCCCTGCCCAGGTGCAAATCGTACGGTTTGTACTTGTCCCACCTCCCCCAGAACCGGTTCCAATGTCCTAGGAATTTGAAATTCTCACCCTTGCACCATTCCTCTAGCCACGTATTCTTCTGAAATATCCTTCTATTTCTACTCTAGAACGTGGCACTGGTAGCAATCCTGAGATTACTACCTTTGAGGTCCTATTTTTTAATTTACCTCCTAACTCCCTATATTCAGCTTTTAGGACCTCATCCCATTTTTTACCTATATCATTGGTACCTATATGCACCACGACAACTGGCTGTTCACCCTCCCCTTCCAAAATGTTCTGCAGCCGCTCTGAGACATCCTTGACCCTTGCACCAGGGAGGCAACACACCATCCTGGAGTCTCATTTGCGGCCGCAGAAACGCCTATCTATTCCTCTTACAATAGAATCCCCTATTACTATAGCTCTACTGCTCTTTTTCCTCCCCTCCTATGAAGCAGAGCCACCCTTGGTGCCAGGAAGTTGGCTGCTGCTGCCTTCCTCTGATAAGCCATCCCCCTCAACAGTATTCAAAGTGGTATATCTGTTTGAGAGGGGGATGTCCACAAGGGACTCCTGCACTACCTGCCTGTGCCTACTACTCTCTGTTGGTCACCCCTTTCCTTTCTGCTGTAGGGGGTGGTGTGTGCCCAGTCAGCTTCACCTCTGACTGTCTTTTGAGCGGTTCGAATCACTCCCACACCCCTGGGTTCTAGACACCAGACTTAGGTACAGGCGGCGATACAGAAAATTGAGTAGGCAAGTGGTTTGGTGCAAGAAAACCAAAATTTTATTAAAAGCAGAATAAAACAATCTTATGAAAATTACTGGTATGAAATACAGGCATAAACAATTACACTTATATGGGGAATGGGGAACACACGGCACATAGAGGGAAAACTACTACATTAACAATTCCCTTATCCTTATCCCACCCCGTATACCTAACTAGATTCAGCTATGAGGGGCCAGGAATTCATGCTCACCGATTCAAAACCTGTTGCTTTAATTGGGTTGGTTTTGAGGGCCGCTGTTGCTGTCCTTTGGGGTATCCCGTCGCCACGTGGTCTCGGGGCGCGGCGCTGAAGTTGTTCATGCGAAGCGCCCTCCTTTTCCTCAGCTACCGTTGTCGTCGAGTCACAATGGGTTTTCTTCTTCTCCCTCGGGCGGTCGGCGGCGGTAATGTTACGGTCGGGGGTCTATTGGCGGTCCTTACCGTTTAAATGATTTTGCTATTCATGCTTCGAATGCCAGTTTATTCTTTAACCGGGCTATTACTGTTCATGTGACAAACGCCAGCTTATAACTAGGCCGTTTGTCTCAATTTTGCTACCCATCCTTCGAACGCCAGCATATTCTTAAATTGGGGTTTTACTGTAACGCCAACTTATTCACCAAACACCAGCTTATAACTGGGCGTTGGTCCCCAAATGCGTCTTTCCGCTGCCCTTCTCTGCCTTTACCGGTTTACCAACTTCTTCGTCTCGTCTCGTCTGCACATTTGTGGCCTGTGTGGTTTTGAACTCGGGTCTCGTTCTCCTCCCGCGTTTGGCCCCGGTGTAATGGGCGTCCTTGGTTGTTGAGCGGCGCGGGGAGCGAGAAGGGAGCCCACCACTAGGCCAGGGCATGAGAACGAGGCAGCAGGCCAAGGCCACAGGCAAGAGATAAGAGTCAAGAGATAAGAGAGCGATTGCTACTGATGGTCCTACAATTATACCCGTTCTTCAACTCCTTTTCTGCGCGCCAAATCAGGTCAGTCCTTTGTCTAACTTTTAGCGGGCTCGTTTACAATGACTACAGCCATTGACCTTAACGACTTGTGGAGTGGTTGTCTCCGGGTCTAATGGCCCTGATGTCCTGGTTGTTTGTCATGGATGAAACTTAATTGTCCCCATCCTGACTTAATGGCTACTGTGAGCTGTTACCGATTAAATATGCAGAAACCTAATGGCCTCGATTCTAGGCCCATTCTAGCTTGATCTATTTCAAGTCGAATGAATGCATATTCTGTGTTTACTTTGGCTGGCTGGCTCCAGAGAGTCCTTTTCACAGATTCCTGCATTTTAAGTTTCGTCTCCGGGCCTGCCTGTCTGCAGAGCCTTGCTTTAAAATCCTGTCGGTTTTGGTCACGAGGTTACAGAAGCCATTTTGGGTAACCTGTTTTTTAATAACTTTTCTGAACAGGGTCCCTTGATCCATAATTTGGGGAGTGCAGGAATTTTGAGAACCCTGCACTTACACTGCCTGTCCAACCTTTGCCTGCGGTGTGACCAACTACTTAAACGTGATATCCACGATCTCCTCAGCATCGCGAATGGTCCAGTATGTATCCAATCGCAGTTCCAGCGCCGCAATGTGGTCTGCCAGTAGCTGCAGCTGGACACACTTCCTGCACACATGGTTGCCAGGGACACAGGAAGTGTCCCTGAGTTCCCACATAGCGCAGGAGGAGCATACCACGGGGCCGGGCTGTCCTGTTTGACTTACCCTTTAATTAATTGAAATTAAATTAAATCAAATCAATCCCACCAATTACACTACAGTTAAATGATATATTTAAGGGCCCTGGTTTACCAACAGTCCCCGCAGGATGGTGTGTGACTTGAAGGGGAACTTGAAGGTCATGGTGTTCCCATGCATCTACTGCCCTTGTCCTTCTAGGTGGAAGAGATCGTGGGTTTGGGAGGTGTTGCCGAAGAAGCCTTGACGAGTTGCTGCAGTGCATCTTGTAGATGGTACACACTGCAGCCACGGTACGCCGGTGGTGGAGGGAGTGAATGTTTAAGGTGGTGGATGGTGTGCCAATCAAGCGGGCTGCTTTGTTCTGGTAGGTGTCGAGCTTCTTGAGTGTTGTTGGAGCTGCACTCATCCAGGCAAGTGAAGAGTATACCATCACACTCCTTACTTGTGCTTTGTAGTTGGTGGAAAGGCTTTGGGGAGTCAGGAGGTGAGACACTCGCCGCAGAATACCTAGCCTCTGACCTGCTCTTGTTGCCACAGTATTTATGTGGCTTGTCCAGTTAAGTTTCTGGTCAATCGTGACCCCCAGGATGTTGATGGTTGGAGATTCGGCGATGGTAACACCCTTGAATGTCAAGGGGAGGTGGTTAGACTCTCGCTTGTTGGAGATAGTCATTGCCTGGCACTTCTGTGGCGCGAATGTTACCTGCCACTTATCAGCCCAAGCCTGAACGTCGTCCAGGTTTTGTTGCATGTGGGCATGGACTGCTTCATTGTCTGAGGAGCTGTGAATGGTGCTGAACACTGTGCAGTCATCAGCGAACTTCCCCATTTCTGACCTTATGTTGGAGGGAAGGTCATTAATGAAGCAGCTGAAGATGGTTGGGCCTTGGACACTGCCCTGAGGAACTCCTGCAGCGATGTCCTGGGACTGTGATGATTGACCTCCAACCACCACAACCATCTTCCTTTGTGTTAGGTATGACTCCAGCCAGTGGAGCGTTTTCCCCCCGATTCCCATTGACTTCAGTCTTACTGGGGCTCCTTGATGCCACATTCGGTCAAATGCTGCCTTAATGTTAAAGGCTCACTCTCCCCTCACCTCTGGAATTCAGCTCCTTTGTCCATGTTTGGACCAAGGCTGTAATGAGGTCGGGAGTCAAGTGGTCTTGGCGGAACCCAAACTGCGCATCAATGAGCAGGTTATTGGTGAGTATGTGCTGCTTGATAGCACTTTCGATGACGCCTTCCATCACTTTGCTGATGATTGAGAGTAGACTGATGGGGCGGTAATTGGCCGGGTTGGATTTGTCCTGCATTTTTGTAACCAGGACATGCCTGGGCAGTTTTCCACATTGTCGGATAGATGCCAGTGTTGTAGCTGTACTGGAACAGCTTGGCTAGAGGTGCGGCTAGTTCTGGAGCACAATTCTTCAGCACGATGGCCGGGATGTTGTCGGGGCCCATAGCCTTTGCTGTATCCAGTGCGCTCAGCCGTTTCTTGATATCACGTGGAGTGAATCGAATTGGCTGAAGACTGGCTTCTGTGATGGTGGGGACCTCAGGAGTGGGCCGATAAGGATCATCCACTTGGCACTTCTGGCTGAAGATGGTTGCAAACCCTTCAGCCTTGTCTTTTGCACTCATGTGCTGGGCTCCACCATCATTGAGGATGGGGATATTCATGAAGCCTCCTCCTCCTGTTAGTTGTTTAATGGTCCACCACCATTCACGACTGGATGTGGCAGGACTGCAGAGCTTTGATCTAATCAATTTGATTGTGGGATCACTTAGCCCTGTGTATAGCATGCTGCTTCCACTTTTTAGCGGAAAGGGTAAATAGGGAGGTGGCAAAGGCTTTAAAATAGTAAGAAGTGGGGAGAGATCTACAAGAAACATAAGCAGCCTAAATAGAAACAAAACAGGAAAAGTAAGCATAGGAAAGAATAAAGTAAGGAAGGACATTGACGGCAAGGGAGCAAATAGAGTTATAGAACAGGAGTCTAAAACGATGATTAAACATAAAATGAGAGCAATTCCTATTAAAAACGAGTTAAACTGTCTGTACAGCAATGCACACAGTGTCCGTAATAAAACAGGGGAGCTGGAGGCAATCATGCGTTGGGAGGAATCAGACATAGTAAGGATTACGGAGACATGGCTACAGAAAAATCTGGACTGGGAATTAAACATTGCAGGGTATAACATACTTAGAAAAGATAGAGGGGGAAAAAGGGGATGTGGAGTAGCTGTACTTATTAGGGATAATATAATAGCAGTAGAAAAAAGGGACGTAGCTATCAGCAAGACAAAAATAGAATCCATATGGATAGAGATAAAAGATAATATAGAATCAATCACACTAATAGGCATAGTCTACAGACCACCTAATAATGGAAGTGGAGGAAGGAATATACAGACAAATTAGAGAAATGAGTAAAAAACATAGAATAATAATCATGGGAGATTTCAACTACCCCAATATTAATTGGACAGAAGAGGTAGGTAAAGCGGATAAGGAAATGGAGTTTCTACAATGTCTACAGGACTCCTTTCTAACCCAATATGTAAAAAGCCCAACAAGGGAGGATTCGCTATTGGATCTAGTTATGGGAATGAGCCAGGGCAGGTAAGAGAAGTAAAAGTAGGGGAACATATAGGCAATAGTGACCATAATATAATGGGCCGAATATTCCGATCCATACAGATGTGTACCCACCCATAGGGACGTCGGAAATGCCGGTTTCAGGCATGCACTGCGCATGTGCTGGAAACCGGCATTTCCGATCTGTCAAGAAAGCTCTTGACAGATCCTCTGGCTGCCCAGGAGAAGGGCCTCTGCGGGCAGATAGTTCCGCTTTTTGGAGACCCTCCGCCCACAGAAAACACTTACAATTCTTACGCCTGGTAAAAGCAGGCATATGGCCTGCTTTTACCAGGATAAGAGTTGAAAAAAGTAAAAAATATTTTTTTCCCCACTGATTTATCATTTAAAAATACTTTAAGAAAAGGTAAGTTTATTTTTAGCTCCGTTAAAAACTTTCATTATTTTTTTCAAAAATTTAATTTTTTGTTTAAAATAGTAAATTTATGTAATTTCAAGTCATTTTAAAAATGTGATTTTTTTTTTAAGTGTATTTGAAATTTGACTGTTTTGCGGGTGATCTCCATTCATATAATTGACAGGTCTTCCTGTCAAATGTATGAAGGGAGATTCCCTTCTCTGATTGGCTCCCCATGGCCACGTGATCCCAGGGATGCTGCGAACTACCTGCGCCTCTGGGATATGTGGGCCCTGCACACCGGCAGTTTGGAGAGGCCCAGCAGTGGAACTGTGCGCCTTCCGGGAGCCCTCGGGTAAGGGCACAGATTTTTCCAGATCGCAGCCCTCCGCCCGCAGGAATCTTGCGATCAGAATATCTGGGCCAATATGCTTTAAGTTGATAATAGAGAAGGACATAGGTATGACAAAAATCAAGTTAATAGATTGGAGAAAAGCTGATTTTGAGGGGCTGAGACCAGAACTTGGGAGGATAAAATGGGCAACAATATTGACAATCAACAATGTAGAACGACAATTGGAAACATTTAAAATGGTGTTCAACAGAATGCAGGAACAATATATTCCGCTAAAAGGAAAGAACAAACTAAACACTAATGAGACTCCATGGATGAATAAACACATAAGGGAACAATTAAGGGTAAGGAAAGAGACACACATTAAATGCATAGACAGCAGAGGGGTGCATGATAAGAGAGAATACAAAGGGATTAGGAGAGAAGTCAAAAAACAATTGGGAAGGCAAAGAGGATCTATGAAATTAAATTATCAAGGAACATATAACAAAATAGTAAAATATTTTATAGGCACATCAATAAAAAATGGAAGGTTGGGATGGGAATACCAATACCATTAAAGGATAGAGAGGACAATACCACAGGTAACGATAGGGAGATGGCAGAAATATTAAATCATTATTTCGCTTCGGTATTTACCAGGGAGATAGAACAGGTGAACATGTAATTGCATGATGAGAGGAGTAATGAGATAAGTGTATTTAAAATAAAATAAGGGGATATATTAAATAAACTAATCAAACTCAAAGAGGATAAATCCCTGGATTGCATCCCTGCATTTTAGAAGAATCTAGGGAAGAGATAGCAGAGGCATTACTACACATATTTAATAATTTGTTAGAAAAAGGTGTAGTGCCTGAGGACTGGTGGATAACTAAAGTAATACCTATATTTAAGAAGGGGGATAGAACATGTCCAGGGAATTGTAGAGCAGTCAGCTTAACATTGGTGGTAGGAATAATAATGGAATCCCTACTAAAGGAGAAAATAGAAGAACATCTAGAAATGAAAAGTACAATAATGAATAGTCAGCATGGATTTCAAAAGGGGAAATCTTGCTTGACCAACATTATTGAATTTTTTGAAGAGGTAGCAGAAAGAGTAGACAATGGTAATGCAATGGTAATTTACCTAGATTTTCAAAAGGCCTTCGATAAGGTACCCCATAATAGACTAATGAACAAGGTCCAAGAATGCGGAGTCAGTGGACATGTAGCAGAATGGATTGCTAGCTGGCTTGAAGACAGAAAGCAGAGAGTAGTTGTAAAAGGTAGCTATTCAGAGTGGCAGAAGGTGGGTAGTGGTGTTCCACAAGGATCAGTGCTGGGACCACTGTTGTATACAATTTATATCAATGATTTAGACTTTGAATCAAAAACACAATTTCTAAATTTGTGGATGACACCAAATTGGGGAGATTGTCAATACTGAGGAGGACTGCAATAAATTCCAAGAAGACATTAATAAACTTGCAGAATGGGCATATAATTGGCAAATGAATTTCAACACAGATAAATGTGAGGTATTACATTTTGGTAAGAAGAATAAGGAGGTCACTTATCACTTGGAGGGTGTGAGTCTAGGTGGGGTAGTGGAACAAAGGGATCTCGGAGTACAAATACACAAATCACTAAAAGTTGCAAGGCCATAAAAAAGCAAACCAAGCACTAGGGTTTATTTCTAAAGGGATAGAATTGAAAAGTAGGGAAGTTATGCTAAACCTGTATCGAACCTTGGTTAGACCACACTTAGAGTACTGCGTGCAGTTCTGTTCACCATATTATAAAAAGGATATAGAGGCACTGGAGAGGGTTCAAATTTTTTTTACAAGGATGATACCAGAAATGTGAGGTTATACTGATCAGGAAGGGATGAACAGGCTGGGTCTCTTTTCTCTTGAAAAAAGAAGGATGAGGAGTGACGTAATAGAGGTCTTTAAAATTATGAAAGGTTTTGATAGAGTGAATACAGAGAGAGTGTTTCCACTTGTGGGGAAGAACATAACTAGAGGCTGTTAGATCCGTGTGTTAATGGAGACACGGAATGCAGGAGTTGATTTAACAAGTGTTTACTGAACAAAGCCTGGAGGTGAACTAACAACACAAGATGCTACACAGGCTTATATACCCGAGTGGTCACTACTGGTACTACAGTATACAGGGGCTTCAAAAACATAGTTCCTCTTAAAGGTACATACACTACAATTCCTCCCCTTTTAGATAAATAGTACATAACATTTTAAGTAATCATTAAATAACATTTTTACAAGAACAATAATATACACATTTGCTGAAGTTAATCGATTACAAATTCAGTCTCTCTGGAGGCTTCCTGATTCAGTCCGGATAATGCCGCGGTGGTGTAGTAGGTTCTTTTGGCAAGGTCGATTCGGCTTCAATGCTAGTGTCGGGTTTATCTGGTTCCAGTATCACTGGATCGGAGGTAGATACTATGGGTATCTCTGCTTCATCACTAGGCGTATAGAGTTGTGGTGTAGGTTGTCCCTTTTCAGATGACTCTATGATCTGGTCAGCATGGCGCCTTATTATGCTTTCTCCAATGTCCACGGTATACATCAGCGGTCCTAGTCGTGTGCAAATAGTTCCAGGCTGCCATTTCTCGGTACGGTAGTCCTGGGCCAAAACTGGTTGACCTAGCTGGAAGGTTCTAGTTGGCCTTTCATTCATGCTTTGAACTTGCCGGTTCTCTACGTCCCTTCTGACGTTTGGCTTGACCAAATCCAGCCGGCATCTTAGTCTTCTATTGAAAAACATCATGGCGGGGGTTTGGTTTGTAACCACATGTGTTGCATTCCTGTACGCAAACAAGAAGTTATCTACCTTATGTTGTAGATTTATGTCTTCATTACCCATGGCCTTTATGGCCTTCTTGAAGGTCTGGACAAACCTTTCAGCCAATCCATTGGTGGCGGGATGGTATGGGGTGGACGTGTAGTGCTTAACCCCATTGTTTTTTAAGAACTTCTGAATTCTTCGGATACAAATTGCAGTCCATTATCAGAACAGATCTGTTCAGGCAGCCCATTCCTGGCGAATATGGTCCTTAATACTGTGATGGTTTTTTCCGTGGTGGTGGAGGACATCTTTATTACCTCCGGCCACTTGGAGTGTGCATCCACCGCGATTAAGAACATTGAGTCCATAAATGGACCAGCAAAGTCGATATGCACCCTTTGCCATGGAGATGAGGGCCACTCCCATGGATGTAGAGCGGCTTGTGGTGGGGCGTTTTGGACCTTCTGGCATCCTAGACAGCTCTTGGTCATTTCTTCGATGTCTCCATCGATACCTGGGCACCACACAAACACTCTGGCTAAGTTCTTCATTTTCACTCCACCCAGATGCCCCTCGTGAAGCTCCTTTAGCACTCTATCCTTGAGTTTGGGTGGAATCACCACTCTGGATCCACACATCAAGGTTCCTCGGCACACTGACAGCTGTTCTCTTCTTTGCGAGAATGCTGGCAACAGTGGTTCGCCATGTGCTGGCCATCCCTTCACCGTTAAATCGTAGACTCGTGAGAGTCGGGTCGTTTCGCGTTTCCTTTTCAATGGTAGAATTTGTCACCGGTAGACATTCCACTGGTCGAGTGGAATATCTCCACTGGGTCCACTGTCGGCGCCTCTTCCACCGTTGGCAACGGTAGGCGCGATAACCTGTCAGCATTCCCATGCTGTTTTGTTCCTTTGTACTCTATGTCATATTGGTGTGCCCCTAGGAAAAGGGACCACCTTTGTAGCCTTTGCGCTGTCATAATGGGAACGCCCTTTTTAGGGTTGAATATGGAGACAAGAGGTTGATGGTCAGTCAACAAGGTAAACTTTTGTCCGTGTAGGTAATGGTTGAATTTCTTCACCCTCCACACCAGGCTGAGTGCCTCCCTGTCGATCTGGGCATAGTTACGCTCAGCTGAGTTCAATGAGCGTGACGCAAAAGCTATCGGCCGCTCTGAGCCATCAGGGAATCTATGCGATAATACCGCTCCCAGGCCATAAGCGGATGCATCGCACGCCAGTCTGATTGGCAGTGATGGGTTGTAATGAGCCAACACTTCCCTGGACGTGATCAAGCCTTTGCATTTATGGAAGGCACGTTTACAGTCTTCGCTCCATTTCCAAACTACTCCCGTTTGTAGCAGTGCGTTAAGCGGGTGCAGAACCGTCGACAAGTTTGGTAAAAATTTATGATAGTAATTTACTAATCCCAGGAACGACCTTAATTGTGAGACATTTTCAGGCGCTGGGGCCTTTACGACCACTTCAATTTTTTCAGGTGACTTATGCAACCCTTCTTCGTTAATGACATGGCCACAATATGATATTTGTTTCTGGAAAAATTCGCATTTGGGGCGATTTGCTCGTAGGCCCCGTTCTCTCAGCCTCGTGAGCACCTGCTCCAAGTTGGCAAGGTGTTCGTTGTCGTTTTCTCCTGTTACAAGGATGTCTTCTAGGTAGCATTGAGTCCCCGGAATCCCTTGCAGGACTTGCTCCATAGCTCTTTGCCAGATAGCCGGAGCTGATGCCACTCCGAAAACCAGTCGATTGTACTGGTACAGGCCTTTGTGTGTGTTTATCGTGAGATACTTTTTAGAGGCCTCCTCAACCTCCATTTGTAGATATGCCTGTGCTAAGTCAATTTTGGTGAAACGTTTCCCTCTGGATAGTGAGGCGAAAATATCTTCTATCCTCGGAAGAGGATACTGTACCATGTGAAGAACCGGGTTTACAGTCACCTTGAAGTCCCCACAGATGCGAACTTTTCTCTGTTCTTCAGATTTATCATTATTCAACGTTTTCTTCATGACCGGGACGATGGGTGTTGCCCACTCGCTCCAATCTACCTTGGATAACACGCCTGCTTTTTCCAAATTCTCCAGCTCTGCCTCGACGGCTGGACGAATTGCGTATGGCACCGGCCTTGCCTTAAACTTGGGAATTGCCGCATCTTCCACTTTTATTGAGGTGGTGGCGCCTTTCAGGGTTCCTAGTTCCTGTTGAAACACTTCTTTGGCGTTAGCCAAGATTTCTTTTAATCGTCCAGGTATGACGTCATCATCGTTTTTTTTTCTTACTGGTCACCGTCAGTGCCTGAATGGAGTGCCAGTCTAACCGTATCTTTCTGATCCATTCACGTCCCAACACAGTGGACCACCATCTTGCAGAACGTATAAATACAACTTCTGTATTTCCTTGCCGTTGTATACAACAGGCACCCTTATTTTCCCTCTGGGGTATACTTTCTGCCCCGTATATGTCTTCAAGACAATGGATGTATCTTTCAAATGTATATGCGGAAATAGCCGCTCGTAATCCCGTCGACTCATGACGGTCAGAGCTGATCCTGTATCTAGCTCCATTTTGACTGGGGACCCCGCTATCGTGAGGGTAACCCAAATGGTCTGGTAATCTTCTTTGGCAATTACATTATGTAATTTGAGACAGCTTAGTCTCTTGTTTCCGGAGTCGCTATCGCTCTTCTGGTCTTCGGAGCTACTGTCCGTCATCATTTGTACCTTTCTGTATTTTTCCTTATTGACCTTTTTACTGTCAGTGGATTTCTTTCCAGATCTGCATACACGTGCAATGTGTCCCATCTTTCCGCATTGCCTGCATGCTTTGTCCTTGAACCAGCAGTCCTTCTGGTCATGGGTGGATCTGCCGCAGCGATAACATCTCTCGAAACCCCGTGTCATTTCATGGGTGCCGAAGTCCTGTGGCTTTTGCTGTATCTCTGCAGCTCCTCTTGCTGCTGCTTCGTATGATACAGCCACACTGAAAGCCTTGTCCAGTGTCAAATCTTTCTCAGAAAGTAGTCTTTTCTGTGTTCCTTCGCTTAGGAGACCACAGACGAATTTGTCTCGTAGAGAATCTGCCAGTCCTGCCCTGAATTGGCAGTGCTTTGACAGCTTTCGTAATTCGGTGAGGTAATCAGCGTTACTTTCATTCTTGTGCTGATTCCTCCTGAAGAATTTGAATCGTTCCGCTATCAGCAGCGGTGTTGGGTTTAAGTGCTCCTGTAAGGTATCAACAATCTCCTTAAAATTCTTGTCCATCGGTTTGGCTGGAGTGATCAAGTTTCGTAACAGCCCGTATGTCCTTGCGCCCATCAGATTTAGAAGTACTGATGCCTTTTTATCATCCGCTACTTCATTCGCCTTGCAATATACCTCCACTCTTTCCACATATGTGGTCCAATCTTCTATATCACTATCGAAAGCAGTAATATTGCCAGTCTTCGGCATCTTGAAAATCTAAAATGGCGCTTCCCGCGCTTTTATTTCTTCCCCGCCGAGTTAAGATGGCGTCTCCCGCGCTTTCCCGCCGCTGCCGCTGCTGCCAACGCTGTTCTCTGCGGTTCCTGTTGCGACCTGCAGCTTTTTGCGGTATTTCTATTTTTTTTACATATCGCTTCAATAGTTTCTCCGTTACTTGGAGAACCGTTCCCGTCATGGAGCGGACCCTCTGGGACTTTCCCCTCCTTCTGCTCGGTCTGAACGCCGACCTGCTTTGCAGCACCGGCCGCGCCCTGAGTGATCCACCCTCTCTCTCTTTGATTCTGCTTCCCGACTCGCTGCTCAGCCCCATTGTAGAGCCACCCGATCGAGCTCTAGCCCGCCGCAGCCCAGGAAGGATCAGTGCACTACCTGCCACCAGCCCGTTTAGCTGGGGAAACCACAGACTGGAGACCAAGCCTGGCCCTCGTTTTCGAGTTTTTTTTTTTTTTTCTCCTTGCTTCTGGCTTCGACCTTCGCCTGAGGAATCGATCCCCTTGAGGTGCTGCCGAATTGCAGGTAAGTTCGTTTCTAACTCGTCGCCACTGTTAGATCCGTGTGTTAATGGAGACACGGAATGCAGGAGTTGATTTAACAAGTGTTTACTGAACAAAGTCTGGAGGGGAACTAACAACACAAGACGCTACACAGGCTTATATACCCGAGTGGTCACTACTGTTACTACAGTATACAGGGGCTTCAAAAACATAGTTCCTCTTAAAGGTACATACACTACAGAGGCCATCAATATAAGATAGTCACCAAGAAATCCAATAGGGAATTCAGAAGAAACTTCTTTACCCAAAGAGTGGTGAGAATGTGGAACTTGCTACCACAGGGAGTGGTTGAAGCTAATAGTATAGATGCATTTAAGGGGAGGCTAGACAAGCATTTGAGGGAGAAGGGAATAGAGGGTTATGCTGATAGAGTTAGATGAGGAAAGACAGGAGGAGGCTTGAGTGGAGCATAAATGCCAGCATGGATTGGTTGGGCCGAATGGCCTGTTTCTGTGCCGTATATTCAATGTAATCCTATGTAGTCCAGTAGGCTGTTAAAATACCACTGCAATCCTATGAATTCATGATGCTCCTGCCTGATTCAGGCAGGCACCGTGAACACACAGGAGGGAATATGCTCGGGGACGGGAGGCGAGTTGATACTGCTACTGCCCGGTTTCCACCTACCCCCAAACCGAGCGGAAGGAGTTAAAATTGGCCCACGTATTCAGCATTGAGAAGGACATTTCAATTAAATTCACTTTCCCCTAAGTCAGTGATTTCAGCGGTTCAGATATTTTACTCGTTTATGCCACATGTGATAACAGAGCATTTACTGAGTTGAGTGTCTTCCTCAACCTAGTGGAGGATTTTATTCCTGATGGTTGAATTATGGAGTAACATTCACTTCTAGAAAAGACCAAGGCCCAGCCGAACTGGTGTAGAATGTGGTGCTGAGTAGCTGGAACGGAGAGAAATAATATTTATAAAACAGAAGATCTAAGGGAAGAAACTGCCTGACAGCAGATGCTCTTCATATATGTTAAAAAACCTCAGGAGTAGGCTTGTCCTCTACATCAAACTACTTGGGGAGACAGCTGAAAACCAATTATTGCAGGGTGGACAGTATATGTAAAGTCAATTTTAAAACATCTGCTGTCAGTTCGTTAGATCTTCAGCACTGGGGAAGTATTGGTGGAACTGTGCACCAGTGCAAATGAAGCATCTTTAGCTATTCCGTCAATGCAAAGTGGTTTCTAACGTGCTTTGATTGAAGAGTAGCAGTGTAACATGAAATCAGATTCTGATCTGACTCCTGAGTGCACTGAAGGCAGGAGTTATGAAACCGCCACTGATGAGCATAACAGGAATAGTCTAACTCCAACCAATGCAAAGCATCATTAAAAAAATTCCTCGATCCACGGCAACTGCCTAGACACTTTCTCAAATTAGTGTGGCATCTTTTTTTAATAATAAGTAACCGAAGTTACTTATTAAAATAGCGTTAACGGCAAAGAAGGAGAAGAATTTCTGATTTGTGTTCAGGAGAACTTTCTTGATCAGCATATTTCTGTCCCGACAAGGGCGGAGGCATTGCTGGATCTGCTTCTGGGGAATAATGTGGGGCAAGTGTCAGTAGGTGAACATTTAGGGAACAGTGATCATAGTATCATAAGGTTTAGATTATGGAAAAAGACAGGGAGCAATCTAGAGTAAAAATGTTTAACGGGGGCAAGGCCAATTTCAGTGGGATGAAAATGGATCTGGCCCAGGTAAACTGGAGTCAAAGATTTGCAGGCAAAACTGTAATGGAACAATGGGCTGCCTTTAAAGAGGAAATAGTTCAGGTACAGTTGAGGTACATTCCCACTAGGGGGAAAGGCAGGGAAACTAAAGTCAGGGCTCCCTGGATGCTGAAAGAGAGAAATACGATGAAGCAGAAAAAGAGCGCGTATGACAGATGTCAGGTTGCAAATACATCTGAGAATCAGGCTATATATAGAAAGGTCAGAGGAGAAGTGAAAAAGAAAATAAGAGGGGCAAAGAGTAAAGGCGGAGGTAGTGGAGATACTTGATAGGATAAAAATTGATAAAGAGGAGGTATTAGAAAGGCTGGCTGTAATTCAAGTACATAATTCACCAGGATGCTGAGGGAATTTATAATGGGAAACAAGGAAATGGGAGACCAACTAAATACATACTTTGGTTCTGTCTTCACAAAGGAGGACACAAATAACCTCCCAGAGATGCCGGGGAACATAGGGTCTAATGAGAGGGAGGAACTGAAAGAAATCAGTATTTGTAGGGAAATGGTGTTAAGAAAATTGATGGGACTGAAGGCCGATAAATCCCCAGGGCCTGATGGCCTACATCCCAGGGTACTTAAGGAAGTGGCCCTAGAGATAGTAGATGCATTGCTGGTCATCTTCCAGAACTCGATAGACTCTGGAACAGTACCCATGGATTGGAGTGTAGCTAATGTTACCCCACTATTCAAAAAAGGTGGTAGAGAAAAAGTGGGGAATTATAGACCGGTAAGCCTGACATCAGTAGTGGGGAATATTATAAAAGATGTAATAGCAGAGCACTTGGAAAGCAGTGACAGGATCGGACAAAGTCAACATGGATTTACAAAAGGTAAATCATGCTTGACTAATCTACTGGAATTTTTTGAGGATGTAACTGGTAAAATGGATAAGGGAGAACCAGTGGATGTGGTGTATTTGGACTTTCAGAAGGCTTTCGATAAGGTCCTGCATAAGAGATTAGCGTGCAAAATTAAGGCACATGGGATTGGGGGCAAGGTATTGACTTGGATAGAGAACTGGTTGGCGGACAGAAAGCAAAGAGTTGGAATAAACGGGTCGTTTTCCGAGTGGCAGGCAGTGACTAGTGGGGTACCGCAAGGATCGGTCCTAGGACCCCAGCTGTTCACAATATATATTCATGATCTGGACGAGGGAATTGGATGTAATATCTCCAAGTTTGCAGACGACACAAAGCTGGGTGGGCATGTGTGCTGTGAGGAGGATGCAGAGAAGCTCCAGTATGGTTTGGACAGGTTGGGTGATTGGGCAGATGCATGGCAGATGCCGTATAATGTGGATAAATGCAAGGTTATCCACTTTGGTGGCAAAAACAGGAAGGTAGATTATTATCTTAACGGCAATAGATTGGAAGAAGGGGAAGTGCAATGAGACCTGGGTGTTCTTGTGCACCAGTCGCTGAAGGTAAGCATGCAGGTGCAGCAGGCGGTTAAGAAAGCAAATGGTATGTTGGCCTTCATAGCAAGAGGATTCGAGTACAGGAGCAAGGATGTCTTGCTGCAGTTGTACAGGGCCTTGGTGAGACCACACCTTGAGTATTGTGTGCAGTTTTGGTCGCGTTATCTGAGGATGGATGTTCTTGCCATGGAGGGAGTGCAGCAAAGATTCATCACACTGATACCTGGGATGGCAGGAATGACGTATGAAGAGAGATTGTGTCGACTGGGCTTGTATTCACTAGAGTTTAGAAGAATGAGAGGAGATCTCATTGAAACTTATAAAATTCTAACAGGACTAGACAGACTAGGTGCAGGAAGGATGTTCCCGATGGCGGGGGAGTCCAGAACCAGGGGTCACAGTCTAAGGATAAGGGGTAAGCCATTTAGGACTGCGATGAGGAGGAATTTCTTCACCTGGAGAGTGGTGAACCTGTGGAATTCTCTACCACAGAAAGCCGTTGAGGCCAATTCATTAAATATATTCAAGAAGGATATTTCTTAAGGCTAAAGTGATCAAGGGATATGGGGAGAAAGCAGGGACAGGGTACTGAATTTGGATGGTCAGCCATGATCTCATTAAATGGTGGAACAGACTTGAGGGGCTGAATGGCCTACTCCTGCTCCTATCTTCTATGTTTCTATCTAAATCATTAATGTACACTACAAACAGCAGTTTCCTTAATTAATCCACACTTGTCCAAGTGACTGTTATTTTTGTTCCTGATTACTGTTTCTAAACGCTTCCCCACTACCGAGGTCAAACTGACTGGCCTGTAGTTGCTGGGTTTATCTTTACACCCTTTTTTGAAGAATGATGTAACATGTAAGGTTCGAAAATTTCTGCACAACCCCAGAACAGAAGGAAAGCCATTTTTAAAAGGATTTTGGAACATCACAGAAGAAATCTGTAAAAAGGGATAAAAGTATGTTTGGGCCTAACAGAAGATTTCAAAGAGCTAAATTACACAGGTTTCCTAAGTGTAAGAAGAAAAGATTTTGGACTGTTTTAACGAATATTGGGCCAAATTGATTTAAAATAAAAATCCCAGGAAGATTTTTGGCTGGTTTAAAAAGACATGTTCAGGCTTGCAAAAGGCTGGGACAAAGGGGAGGTGGGGTGGGCCCCCGAGTTTGGATATTGGACTGTCTAGGAATGTCCTGGGCTACCCCAGTTTTACATATGGACAATGAAACCTGTTTCCCGCCAAGAATTCGCAGAGGCAGGTATTGAATAAATAGGACATGTCCCCAGCAACACAAAGGAAGGAACATTTTAACCCTACAGGATACAACAAACAAACCACAGTCCAAAACCAATTGAAGAGATTGACAAACATGTTGCATTTTTAAACTGGTTTCAAGGCAATCCCGAAACCAGTTAAAGGCCGATTAAGTTTAGATGAGCCATCCCCTAAACTCGTTAAGTTTGGATGGCCATCCCCGAAGCTCGTTAAAGTTTTAATACACATTAAAAATAACGAGCCCACCAAATTTAACAAAGAAACCCGAGATTTGGCGGACTAGAGGAAAGTATATAGTGGTGTTCCCCAGGGGTTGGTTCTAGGACCACTGCTTTTCTTGATATATATTAATGACTTGGGCATGGGTGTACAGGGCACAATTTCAAAGTTTGCAGATGACGCAAAACTTGGAAGTATAGTGAACTGTGAGGAGGAGAGTGATACTTAAGGAAGACATCGACAGGTTGGTGAAATGGGCGAACACGTGGCAGATGAAATTTAACACAGAAAAGTGTGGCATCCCTAATTGCCCTTGAGAAGGTGATGGTGAGCCGCCTTGAACCGCTGCAGTCCATGTGGTAAAGGTACTCCCATTGTGCTGTTAGGGAGGGAGTTCCAGCATTTGACCCAGCGATGATGAAGGAACGGCGATATATTTCCAAGTCAGGATGGTGTGTAACTTGGAGGGGATGGTGTTTGCATGCACCTGCTGCCCTTGTCCTTCTCGATGGTGGAGGTCGCGGATTTGGGAGGTGCTGTCGAAGAAGCCTTGGTGAGTTGCTGCAGTGCATCTTGTAGATGATACACACTGCAACCACAGTGCACCGGTGATGGAGGAAGCGAATGTTTAAGCTGTTGGATGGGGTGCCAATCAAGCGGGTTGCTTTGTCCTGGATGGTGTCGAGTTTCTTGTGTTGTTGGAGCTGCACTCATCCATTCAATTGGAGAGTATTCCATCACACTCCTGATTTGTGCCTTGTAGATGGTGGAAAGGCTTTGGGAAGTCAGGAGGTGAGGCACTCGCTGCAGAATACCCAGCCTCTGACCTGCTCTTGTAGCCACAGTATTTATGTGCCTGGCCTAGTTAAGTTTCTGGTCAATGGTGACCACCAGGATGTTGATGGTGGGGGATTCGGCGATGGTAATACCGTTGAATGTCAAGGGCCCGTGGTTAAACTCTCTTGTTGGAGATGGTCCTTGCCTGGCACTTGTGTGGCATGAATGTTACTTGCCACTTATGAACCTAAGCCTGAATGTCATCCAGGTCTTGCTGCATGCGGACATAGACTGCTTTATTATCTGAGGAGTTGCGAATGGAACTAAACACTGCAATCATCAGTGAACATCCTTTCTTCTGACATTATGATGGAGAGAAGGTCACTGATGAAGCAGCTGAAGATGGTTGGGCCTAGGATATTGCCCTGAGGAACTCCTGCAGTAATGTCTTTGGGCTGAGATGATTGACCTCCCACAACCACAAACATCTTCCTTTGTGCCAGGTATGACTAAAGCCAGTAGAGAGTTTTCCCCCTGATGCCCATTGACTTCAATTTTACTATGGCTCCTTGATGCCACACTCGGTCAAATGCTGCCTTGATGTCAAGGGCAGTTACTCTCACCTTACCTCTGGAATTCAACTCTTTTGTCCATGTTTGGACAAAGGCTGTAATGAGGCCTGGAGCCGAGTGGTCCTGGCGGATCCCAAACTGAGCATCAGTGAGCAGGTAAGTAAGTGCTGCTTGATAGCACTGTTGTTGACATCTTCCATCACTTTGCTGATGATTGACAGTAGACTGATGGGGTGATAATTGGCCAGATTGGATTTGTCCTACATTTTGTGGACAGGACATACCTGGGCAGTTTTTCACATTGTCGACTTGATGTCAGTGTTGTAGCTGTACTGGAACAGCTTAGCTAGAGGCCTGGCTAGTTCTGGAGCACAAGTCTTCAGCACGACAGCCGGGATGTTGTCGGGGCCTATAGCCTTTGCTGTATCCAGTGCACTCAGCCGTTTCTTGATATCACGTGGAGTGAATCGAATTGGCTGCAGACTGGCTTCTGTGATGGTGGGAACCTCAGGAGGAGGCTGAGATGGATCTTCCACTAGGCATTTCTGGCTGAAGATGGTTGCAAATGCTTCAGCCTTGTCTTTTGCACTCACATGCTGGGCTCCACCATCATTGAGGATGGGGATGTTCATGAAGCCTGCTCCTCCCGTTAGTTTCACCATTCACAACTAGATGTGGCAGGACTGCAAAGCTTTGATGTGATCCGTTGGTTGTGGGATCGCTTAGCTCTGTCTATAGCATGCTGCTTCTGCTGTTTAGCATGCATGTAGTCCTGTGTTGCAGCTTCCCCAGATTGGCACCTCATTTTGAGGTACACCTGGTGTTGCTCCTAGCATGCTCTTTCACACTCCTTATTGAACCAAGGTTGGTCTCCTGCCTTGATGGTAATGGTAGAGTGAGGGATATGCCGAGCCATGAGGTTACAGATTCTGCTGGAATACAATTCTGCTGCTGCTGATGGCCCACAGCGCCTCATGGATGCCCAGTTTTGATATGCCAGATCTGTTCTGAATAAATCCCATTTAACACGGTGGTAGTGCCACAAAACACAATGGAGGGTGTCGTCAGCATGAAGACAGGACTTCATCTCCGCAAGATCTGTGTGGTGGTCCTGCTACCAATACTGTCATGGACAGATGCATTTGCAACAGATAGATTGGTGAGGACGAGTTCAAGTAGGTTTTTCTCTCGGGTTGGTTCTGTCACCACCTGCCACAGGCCCAGTCTGGCAGCTGTGTCTTTCAGGACTCGGACAGCTCGGTCAATAGTGGTGCTACCAAGCCACTCTTGGCAATGGACATTGAAGTCCCCACCCAGAGTACGTTTTGTGCCCCTGCTACCCTCAGTGCTTTTTCCAAATTGTGTTCAACATGGAGGAGTACTGATTCATCTGCTGAGGGAGGTCAGTAGGTGATAATAGCAATTATCTATCCAGTAAGCACAGTTCAGCGTATGCATCCAAGCATGCCTGTACAGAGCAATTTTATTGCTGAGCTCAGTGCAATCAGCAGCAAGGTGCATCTGGCAGTGTAACTCTGGTTCAGAGCTATAATATAGCAGTGACCTGAATCAGGAAAAAACCCTGTTTTTCCAAATGGAAATCTTGCTGTTTCCTTTTCAAGAAATGAAACCCTTCTTGCTCTTTTTCTGTTTTAAAACTTCAGCTGGAAATGATACCAATAGAGAGAGAGGAAAGATTCTTTTTTAATTTTAGGAATACAGATGAAGGCTTCAGCACGATTTTTTTAAGAGATCCTAAAATTGGATATATTCTAACGCCATAGCTCAAGATCACAATCATCTTGCGTGAATTTATAGATTATAGAACTCTGACATATTTCATGTATGCATTCAGTGATAATAAACATGGTGCATTAATATCAAACCATTAATATCCAGCATTGATGCAATTGTAATCTGGAATTCCCTCCCTCAACTACTTCTTCTCTACACCCTTCTCTCCTTCTTTAGGATGCTCGTTAATATTTACCTTTTTTGACCAAGGTTTTGGTCACTTGTGCTAATGTCTCCTTCTTTGGCTTGGTGTCAATTTGTTGGATTACGTTCCTGTGAAGCGCCTTGGGATGTTTTACTGTGTTAAAGGCGCTATATAAGTGCAAGTTGTTGTGTTGTTATAGATGGTGGCCTGACTCATGTAGAGTATGAAGTTGTCTGTACTCTGATTTCTGAATTTGATGGCTATATGTCATCTATACTGTGTATCTATGCTATTCGTATTTTCTGCAGTAAAATGTATGTTTTTAACGTGTACTGTATGTTTTTTGGTTCTGTTAACTCTACTTTGAAATTAGATTTTTCAGTATTTCCTGCCAGTGAGTATTGATCTCTAACAGAATGTCTGCTGTAATGTTTCTCATCCTAATTCAATCTGAGTTTTGATATGATTCCTGGAATATTCAATTGCTTAGTCCTGAGAGATTTCCATGCCATCTGTTGAGATGTTTGATTAGCAGGGGAAATTAATCATTAAATAATGTTCTTAAAAATCAGAAACAAATATACATTGAAATTCTTGGATGAAGCATTTCTTGACTAATTAAAAACTAACTCAGGGGTGGGAAGGGGGAACTGGGAGAAGAATGCATAGGCTCACTGTAAATCATCTTCAGTCAGCAGATGTTTGCATTCAAATTAAAATCTGAAGAAAATAGAAAAAGGGAGTGAAGCTGATCCAAGTTTTCATCACAAAGCTGCCCTGATGCTGCCTCTTAATACATCATTTCCTTCCATTTTTTTGTGTTCTGCACTATGGGCCTTGATCCATCATCTTAATTTCCCAAATAATAAAAACAAAATCCATACAACTTAGCTCTGTGATGGCTAGAAAAGATTGTGAAGAAAGTTTCATGTTAATGAAGTTGAAGTGCTCTCCTGAAGTCAGGGTAGAGGTTCACCATTGGAAACTGCCTTGGGCAGATGACAATTGTAATCTATTTTAGATATTCCTTTCTCTCCACTCCTCTCCTGAAATCACTCATTCTTACTGGGTTACATGTCCTTGGCAATCAGAACTCTACCAGTTTTCATGTCTGCCTGAATTTTCATCCTTCTGCCAAAAGGGGGTTGGGGCAGGACTTCTGCCTGCCATACTGACCCCACCATGACCATACCCATTTTCCTGAGTCGGGGCCAATCCCAAATATAGGGTTCCCAGCAGTACCTCCTCTCTGAGAAGGGGGCTCGCCATTGCCAGGGAGCAATGTGTTTCAGTGCTGCAGTGGGGCACTCATTGCAGGAATGGAAATGGCATGTCCATTATTAAAGGGAGCACAAGTCTCCTAAAGGTGCAACAATGTGAGCGTTAGATGGCACTGAATGAATAGTTCTAAGGACCTGCTGGTAGTTTACATCGGATTACTTAGGACATACAGTGCAGAAACAGGCCATTCAGCCCAGCCAGTCCATGACGGCGTTTATGCTCCACTCGAGCCTCCTCCCATCTTTCCTCAACTAACTCTATCAGCATAACCCTCTAAGTGGTTTTTGATCCTAGCCCAATTGCTAGCCGGACGGTTCGAATCGCCCCCACCTTACGAAAGTTCTATACCCGGGAATTATTATTCAGAGTGTAAATGAAATAAGTCACGGACAGGAATGCTTCGGTGAAAAATCAAACTTATATTTATTTGGTCTAACATACACTGGCTAAAACATGCACTACTAAACGAAATCACTGTTTCTGTGGAGAATAAAATCCAGGTTACAAACAACATACATACAGTACAAAACTGGGGACTATAACAAGCAGTAATTCCCTTGTTGCTATGGTGGACTCTAATTCCACCCCTACCAATGAATTACCCAGTCGCATAAACCCCTTCGCCTGGCTGAACCAAACGAAGCTCCCACCCTCGGAATAGCCCAAAAGCTTCACTTCTGAGAGACTACGCTTACCCCCACATGCGGTCGGTTTCGATTGCTCCGCTCGTACGCTTCTCTGGTACTTCTTGTTAGTTCGATCTTGTTGGAGCAGGGAGCGAGAGAGAGAGAGAGAATGGTGGAAAAGAATCTATCTTTATAGTAGTCTGGCTACCCCTATCTTTTCCCGCCAATCTTTAAAATCCTTTTGTTTCTAAGCATTCCGGTGCTTAATCAGTGATGGGTCGTCCTCGGACCCATGAGTATTGGATTAATGGCCCTAAGTCTGGGACATATCTTTCGGTCTTTGTGTTGGGGAAAAAACTGGCTCCTTTTTGGCTGGCTAAGGCCAGTGGGTTCATTGTTCTGCTTCTCTTCTGACATGGAGGTGAGAAGTGCTTTGCATATTAGAGTAGCTTCAAGTTCAATGGCCCCCTTCCTTTTTCCAGGACTGTCGGGCGAACCCATACATTCTGGAAGGCAGACAGTTCTTTTGTCACAGCCAACTGCCATGCGTTCTCTGGAGTTTCAACAAATCAGTCCCCCATGCTTTTGCACAGGGCGATCCCACCACAGGGAAAATGCCCTCCAGAAAATCCCATAAAGTCCACAAAAATATTCTCGACAGTCCATTCTTCAACCAGAGACTTTGCGCTCTCTTCACCTCCTATTCCATTCTCCCTCATATGCTTATCTAGCCTCCCCTTAAATGCATCTGTACTATTCGCTTCAACCACTCCCTGTGGTAGAGAGCTCCATATTCTCACAACTCTTTGGGTAAAGAAGTTTCTTCTGAATTCCCTGTTTGATTTCTTGGTGACTATCTTATATTGTGGGCCTCTAGTTATGCACTTCCCCACAAGTGGAAACACTCTCTGTCTAATCTATCAAAACCTTTCATAATTTTAAAGACCTCTATTAGGTCACCCCTCAGCCTTCTCTTGTCAAGAGAAAAGAGACCCAGCTTGTTCATCCTTCCTGATAGGTATAGCCTCGCATTTCTGGTATCATCCTTGTAAAAAAAATTTGTACCCTCTCCAGTGCCTCTATATCCTTTTTATAATATGGCAATCAGAACTGTACGCAGTACTCTTAAGTGTGGTCTAACCAAGGTTCGATACAGGTTTAGCATAACCTCACTACTTTTCAATTCTATCCCTTTAGAAATAAACCCGAGTGCTTGGTTTGCTTTTTTATGGCCTTGCTAACCTGTGTCGCAACTGTTGGATCCGTGGTTCAGTGGATATGCTATTATTAAATAATCACACGGATGCTGTACATTAACAAATAACAGGTCTTTACTGGAGGAGGGTAGTCTCTAGACTGGGGGTACAGAGGCATGCGCAAAGCTTATATACCGGTGTGGTCACTGCCGGTACTACAGTATACAGGAGCTGCAAAAGTAGTTCTGACTTAAAGGCACATACACTACAATTCCTCCCCTTTTAGATTAGTAATACCCCTAATATTCAAATAACAATTAACATTTCAACATGTACATTAAACAACAAAAGTCCATTTATAGATTCAGTCTTTGGGGCGGCTTCCTGACCCTTTCGGGATAGCGCCTTTCCAGAGGTTCTTGTTCTTGGTGCAGAGGCGATTCTGACCCCTTTTCATCGGGTAGTTCATCGGGTTCCACTGCTACTGGGTCTGAAGTAGATGCTACCGGTATGTCGGGTTCATCCCCAGGTACTCGAGACATGGGGTTGACGCGTTCCTGTGACGCTAAGATCTGATCGACGTGGCGTCTCACAATGTTCTTCCCGACATCCACTGTGTACATTAATGGCCCCTGCCTTGTACATATGGTTCCGGGTTGCCACTTCTCTGTTCGATAGTCACGGGCCAAGACTGGTTGCCCTACATTGAAGCTCCTTGTCGGCTTCTCATTGATGTGCTGGAATTGTTTGTCTTCAACATTTCTTCGCACATTTGGTCTGAGCAAGTCCAGACAAGATCTCAACCTTCGGTTAAAGAACATCATGGCCGGGGTCTGGTTGGTAACTGCATGTGTCGCGTTTCGGTAGGCTAATAAGAAATTGTCCATCTTATGCTGTAGTGGAATTTCATCATCGCACATGGCCTTTATCGCCTTCTTAAAGGTTTGTACGAACCTCTCAGCCAATCCATTTGTGGCTGGATGATACGGGGCAGATGTGTAATGCCTTACCCCATTCCTTTTCATGAATTTTTGGAACTCGTCGGGCACAAACTGTGGTCCATTATCAGAGCAAATCTGCTCTGGCAAACTGTTTCTGGCAAATATGGTCCGTAGGACTGCAATTGTTTTCTCTGTAGTGGTTGAAGACATTTTTATCACCTCAGGCCACTTTGAATGAGCATCCACTGCTATTAAGAACATTGAGTCCATGAATGGACCAGCGAAATCAATATGCACCCATTGCCATGGAGAGGAGGGCCACTCCCATGGGTGTAGAGGGGCATGTGGTGGTGCATTTTGGACCTTCTGGCATCCTAAGCAGCTCTTAGTTAGGTCTTCGATTTGTTGATTGATTCCCGGCCACCACACATAAGCCCTAGCAAGGCTTTTCATTTTCACTCCCCCCAGATGACTTTCATGTAACTCATTTAGCACTCTCTCCCTTAACTTGGGTGGAATCACCACTCTGGATCCACACATCACTGTCCCCTGGCATACTAACAGCTGTTCTCTTCTGGATGAGAATGCTGGCAACAGTGAGTCACCATGAGTTGGCCATCCCCTCACCGTCAATTCATATACCCGTGACACCGTCGGATCATTGCGGGTCTCTTTCTCTATATCCGCGTTTGTTATTGGCAATCGTTCAATTATTGACGAATAAAATATCTCGATAGGGTCCACTGCTGGTGCTTCCTCCACAGTAGGCAGTGGCAGGCGCGATAGCCCATCAGCGTTCCCATGCTGTTTCGTGCCTTTTATATTCTATTTCATATTGATTCGCCCCTAGAAACAGGGACCATCTTTGTAACCGCTGTGCAGTCATCACTGGAACGCCCTTCTTAGGATTAAAGATGGAGACAAGTGGTTGGTGGTCAGTCAGCAAGGTGAACTTCTGCCCATGCAGATAGTGGTTGAACTTTTTTACTCCCCGTACTAGGCTGAGGGCCTCCCTGTCAATCTGGGCGTAGTTGCGCTCGGCTGAAGTTAGTGACCGAGACGCAAAGGCTACTGGCCTCTCCAACCCGTCTGGGAATTTGTGCGACAGCACCGCTCCAATACCGTAGGGTGATGCATCACATGCCAAACGAATTGGTAGTGCTGGTTTGAAATGGGCCAACACCTCTTTTGATGTGATCAATTCTTTACACTCCTGGAAAGCTCGTCTACGTTCATCATCCCACTTCCATGGTACCCCTGTTTGCAGTAGGGTGTTCAGCGGGTGTAATACCGTAGACAAATTTGGTAAGAACTTGTGGTAGTAGTTTACCAGCCCGAGGAACGACCTCAGTTGTGACACATTTTCCGGTGTTGGAGCCTTGACTACTGCCTCAATCTTGTCAGGGAACTTATGTAACCCCTCTTCATCGATGACGTGGCCACAATACGAGATCTGTTTCTGGAAAAACTCGTACTTGTGGCGATTAGCTCGTAGCCCATACTCCTTTAATCTGGTGAGCACCTTCTCCAAGTTAGCGAGGTGATCACCGTCATTTTCGCCCATGACCAAGATGTCGTCCAAATAACACTGGGTCCCTGGAATCCCTTGCAGGACCTGATCCATCGCCCTTTGCCAGATAGCCGGAGCCGAGGCTACGCCAAACACCAGCTGGTTGTATTGATAGAGACCTTTATGAGTGTTGATCGTAAGGTAATGTTTCGAAGCTTCTTCTACCTCCATTTGCAAGTACGCCTGGGCTAGATCAATTTTGGTGAAGCGTTTACCTCCAGATAGCGAGGCGAAAATATCCTCAATTCGTGGAAGCGGATATTGCACCGTGTGAAGGACTGGGTTCCTTCACTTTGTAGCCCACACACAAACTTGTCCCTTAACGTGTCTGCTAGTCCCGCTCCAAACTGGCAGTGTTTCGATAGCTTGCGCAGTTCCGTTAGGTACTCAGCATTGCTTTCGTCTTTGTGTTGGTTCCTTTTATGGAACTTAAATCGTTCTGCTATCAGCAGCGGTGTGGGGCTTAAGCGGTCCTGTAGGATTTCTACTATGCTTTCAAAATTCTTGTTTACCGGCTTCTCTGGGGTTATTAGATTTCGCAGTAACCCATAAGTTTTTGCACCCATGGAAGTTAACAGAACCAGTGCTTTATTAGCATCTGGCACTTCATTCGCCCTGCAGTACACCTCAATACGTTCCACATATGTCACCCAATCTTCGACTTCATTGTCGAACGTATAGATACTGCCACTCTTCGGCATCCTTGGGTGTGAGTTAACTATCACAAATGGCGCCTCCCGCGCTTCCCCTTCTTCTCCGCTGGCACAAAATGGCATCTCCCGCGCTTTCCTTCCGCGCTTTCCTTCCTTCCCGCGCTCGTCCTTCTTCTCCGCTGCGGCTTCTAAAAATGGCGCCTGCCGCGCTCTTCCTTCTTCGCGGCTCAATGGCGTCTCCCCTTTCTTCGCCCCGCGGACCCTGTTCAGCCCGTGAGCACTGGCTGTGCTCTGCGCGTTCTTCTTTTTATATTTTTCAACGCCGCTCAGGTCTAGAACCCGGCTGTTTCTTACGCTCTCTCCGATTTGTTTTCTTTTTCTCGATGCCGCTCGGTGTTCAACCCCCGGCTTCGTTCTGCGCTCTTCACCCTCTGTCTTACCCCGTCGACGCTGCTCGGCTTTCTCTCCGCCGTCGGTCGGCTCCAGCCGCCGCTGCTCGGGAAGGGTCTGCGCTGGACCTGTCGTTGGTCTCTTACTGCTCGTTGTGGCTGGGGAACCAAGCCCGGCTCTCCACAGCCTCCCCTGCGAAGTTGGATCTCTGCCTGACTGCTGGGCGGTTGCTCGTGGTGGACACCAGTGTTCCTGGCCTCGACTATTTTTTATGTTGCAGGTAGATTCGAATCGACACTCGTCGCCACTGTTGGATCCGTGGTTCAGTGGATATGCTATTATTAAATAATCACACGGATGCTGTACATTAACAAATAACAGGTCTTTACTGGAGGAGGGTAGTCTCTAGACTGGGGGTACAGAGGCATGCGCAAAGCTTATATACCGGTGTGGTCACTGCCGGTATTACAGTATACAGGAGCTGTAAATGTAGATCTGACTTAAAGGCACATACACTACTGCAACTTTTAGTGATTTGTGTATTTGTACTCCGAGATCCCTTTGCTCTTCTATTCCATTTAGATTCTTATTGTCCAAGTAATATGTGACCTCCTTATTTTTCTTACCAAAATGTAATTCCTCACATTTATCTGTGTTGAAATTCATTTGCCAATTATATGCCCATTCTGCAAGTTTATTACTGTCTTCTTGGAATTTATTGCAGTCCTCCTCAGTATTGACAATCTCCCCAATTTGGTGTCATCCACAAACTTATAAATTGTGTTTTTGATTCCAAGTCTAAATCATTGATCTAAATTGTGAACAACATTGGTCCCAGCACTGATCCTTGTGGGACCTCACTTTCCACCTTCTGCCACTCTGAATAGCTACCCTTTACCCCTACTCTCTGCTTTCTGTCTTGAAGCCAGCTAGCTATCCATTCTGCTACTTGTCCCCGACTCTGCATTCTCTGACCTTATTTAATAGTCTATTATGTGGTATCTTATCAAAGGCCTTTTGGAAATCTAGATACATTACATCTAATGCATCACCCTTGTCTACTCTCTCAAAGAATTCAGTGAGGTTGATCAAGCAAAGCTTTCCCTTTTGAAATCCATGCTGACTATTCATTATTATATTTTTGGTTTCTAGATGCTCTTCTATTTATAAGCGATTCCATTATTTTACCTACAACTGATGTTAAGCTGACTGGTCTATAGTTCCCTGGGCATGTTCTAGCTCCCTTCTTAAATATAGGTATTATGTTAGTTATCCACCATTCCTCTGGCACTGCACCTTTTTCTAATGAATTATTAGATATGTGTAATAGTGCCTCTGCTATCTCTTCTAGATTCTTTTAAAATGCGCAGATGTAATGCGTCCAGGCCAGGGGTTTTATCCTCTTTGAGTCTAATTAGTTTATTTAATATTTCTCCACTTTTCATTTTAAATGTGGTTATATCATTTTTAATCACATCTTCTGATGTTGGATGGGATAGGAGAGGGAGAGGTGGCTCAAATGACTCCCTACTTTCATGGACTTCTGCCTCCCATCACAACAGTTCCTCGACTGCCTTTCTAGACCAGGTCTTGCTGTATATTCGTGGTACTGAGGAGGGAAGGTGGAGAAATTAGCCAGTATCCTCTGTGATAGTGGATTGGCAGTTAGGATCAGATCAGCCATGATCTTATTGAATGGCGGAGCAGGCTCGAGGGGCCGATTGGCCTACTCCTGCTCCTATTTCTTATGTTCTTATCCCAAGCCCCATCCACTTGCCATCATTTAAATGCAGCGGGATGGTCGGCCGACATCCATGTCAGTGAGGAGGAAGCTAAATTTCTGAGGCCAAATTTAGGGGTGGGGATTTGATGGTCGCCTTCCTGCACCATTTTCCTCGGTGCACCACTCTGCAAGCTCCTGACGAAGGATAGAGTCCCAGAGGAAAATCCAAGTTAGTGCATGTTGTTGGGCTAATTAACCATGGGAAGCATCACAACTGAGCCTGATAATGTTCTCTTATGACATCCACACATGCACACTTTCTGTTGGGGGCCCGGACTATTATCGAGTGGGATTCTCAAGTGACAATCTGCATCATAAAAATTATCACTCCACTGCCACAATCGCACCAGAAAGTAGCATGCTTGTCAAGTCTCCAGGGACTTACTGACTTTTTCTTTATATCTAGGAAGTGTGGAAGGCTGGTCTGCTCCAATTATTTTGAGCTAATGCCACTCTCTTCCATCATCATAAGCTGAGATTTGCATCTATAAGTAATAATTGTATTGCTATAATTATTCAACAAAACAAAGATGAGCAAGCTTGAAGAGATAATTACTAGCCCTAGCTCCTTTAGGGCTACCCCGGATCAGGCTTATTCCTCAGACGTTCACTTTCAACTAAAGTTTGAGGTAGCCGAATCCTAAAGACGCTTAATTGGGTCTAAAGGTCCGGACTATCTCTCCCTAAAGGAAAGGAACAACCTGAAAATGTTACCGTCCACCAGATAGCACTTTTAATAAGTTTAGCTAGACTGTAACGTTCCGGATATTATGAGGGTCCGGAAAACTCCTCCAGAATTCTGCAACTCCTCACCAAAGAGTGTACAGAAATTCAGTTTGCAAGTTTGCTATCACGGAGACATGGTTGAGGGGGGGGGGCAAGACTGGCAGCTCAATATTCCAGGGTATAGAATCTTCAGGCGAAACAGAGGGGAGGGTAAAAGAGGAGGGGGTGTCGCAATATTAATTAAGGAGTCAATTACTGCTGTAAGGAGGGATGATATATTAACAGGTTCCTCTAATGAGGCCATATGGGTAGAACTTAAAAACAAAAAGGGGGCAAACACTTTGCTGGGAGTGTAGTATAGGCCCCCAAACAGTCAGGGGGAGATAGAGGAACAGATATGTAGGCAAATCTCAGAGAACTGTGCAAATAATAGGGTAATAATAGTGGGGGATTTCAACTTCCCCAATATTAACTGGGATAGTCAGAGTGTGAAAAGCTTAGAGGGTGCAGAATTCTTAAAGTGCATCCAGGAGAGCTTTTTGAGCCAGCATGTAGAAAGTCCTACAAGAGAGGGGGTGGTACTGGACATAATTCTAGGGAATGTGGCCGGGCAAGTGGTAGAAGTGTTAGTAGGTGAGCACTTTGGTGACAGTGACCATAATTCGGTGAGATTTAAGGTAGTCATGGAAAAGGACAGAGATGGACCGGAAATAGAGGTTCTAAATTGGGGGAAGGCTGATTTTAATATGATAAGGCAGGATCTGGCCAAAGTGGACTGGGATCAGCTACTTGTAGGAAAATCCACATCGGAGCAATGGGAGTCTTTCAGAAAGGAAATTGAGAGAGTACAATGGCAACATGTTCCCGTAAAGGTCAAGGGTGGGAGCAACAAGCCCAGGGAACCTTGGATGTCAAGGGATATACGAGAATGGATTAGGAAAAAAAGGGGGGCTTTTGGCAGATACAAAGGACTAAAGACAGAGGAAGCCCTAGAGGAGTATAAAAAGTGCAGGGGGATACTTAAAAAAGAAATTAGGAGAGCGAGGAGGGGCCATGAAATAAAACTGGCGAGCAAAATAAAGGAAAATCCTAAGGTGTTTTATAAGTATATTAAGGGTAAGAGGATAACTAGGGAAAGAGTAGGGCCCATTAGGGACCAAAGTGGCAATCTGCGTGTGGAGCCAGAAGATGTAGGTGGGGTTATAAATGAATTTTTTGCATCTGTGTTCACTATGGAGAAGGACGATGTAGACATAGAAATCGGGCAGGGAGACTGTGATATACTTGAACATATTAGCATCGAGAGGGAGGAGGTACTAGCGGTTTTAGCAGGCTTAAAAGTGGATAAATCCCCAGGCCTGGACGAAATGTATCCCAGGCTGCTGTATGAGGCAAAGGAGGAGATTGCAGGGGCTCTGACACAAATTTTCAGAACCTCTCTGGCCACAGGGGATGTGCCAGAGGACTGGAGAACAGCTAACGTAGTACCATTATTCAAGAAGGGTAGTAGGGATAAACCAGGGAATTACAGGTCAGTGAGCCTAACATCAGTGGTAGGGAAATTATTGGAAAAAATTCTGAGTGACAGAATTAGCCTCCACTTGGAGAGGCAAGGATTAATCCGGGATAGTCAGCATGGCTTTGTCAAGGGAAGATCATGTCTGACCAATTTGATTGAATTTTGAGAGGGGGTGACTAGGTGTGTGGATGAGGGTAGTGCAGTGGATGTGGTATACATGGATTTCAGTAAGGCTTTCGATAAAGTCCCGCATAGGAGACTGGTCAAGAAGGGAAAAGGCCATGTGATCCAGGGTGCCTTGGCACATTGGATCCAAAACTGGCTTAGTGGCAGAAGGCAGAGGGTGATGGTCGAAGGTTGTTTTTGTGACTGGAAGCCTGTGTCCAGTGGGGTACCGCAGGGATCGGTGCTGGGTCCCTTGCTGTTTGTGGTCTACATTAATGATTTGGATGTGAATGTAAAAGGTATGATCAGTAAGTTCGCAGATGACACGAAAATTGGTGGGGTGGTAAATAGCGAGGAGGGTAGCCTCAGTCTGCAGGACGATATAGATGGGTTGGTCAGATGGGCGGAACAGTGGCAAATGGAATTTAACCCTGAAAAGTGTGAGGTGATGCATTTTGGAGGGACTAACAAGGCAAGGGAATACACAATGAATGGTAAGACCCTAGGAAAGACAGAGGATCAGAGGGACCTTGGTGTGCATGTACATAGGTCCCTGAAGGCAGCAGAACAGGTGGATAAGGTGGTTAAAAAGGCATATGGGATACTTGCCTTCATTAGCCGAGGCATAGAATATAAGAGCAGGGAGGTTATGATGGAGCTGTACAAAACGCTGGTTAGGCCACAGCTGGAATACTCTGTGCAGTTCTGGTCGCCACACTATAGGAAGGATGTGATTGCTTTGGAGAGGGTGCAGAGGAGATTCACCAGGATGTTACCTGGGCTGGAGCGCTTCAGCTATGAAGAAAGACTGGACAGGCTGGGGTTGTTTTCCTTGGAGCAGAGAAGGCTGAGGGGGGACCTGATTGAGGTGTACAAAATTATGAGGGGCATAGATAGGGTAGATAGAAAGGAACTTTTTCCCTTAATAGAGGGGTCAATAACAAGGGGGCATAGATTCAAGGTAAGGGGCAGGAGGTTTAGAGGGGTTTTGAGGGAGAACTTTTTCACCCAGAGGGTGGTTGGAATCTGGAACTCACTGCCTGAAAGAGTGGTAGAGGCAGGAATCCTCACAACATTCAAGAATCATTTGGATGAGCACTTGAAATGCCATAGCATACAAGGCTACGGACCAAATGCTGGAAAATGGGATTAGATTAGACAGGGCCTGATGGCCGGCATGGGCCGAAGGGCCTCTTTCTGTGCTGTATAACTCTATGTTTGATGCAGAAGTATTATGTGAGACAATTCTAAAAATATATAGATTTATTAAAGAACCGACATATAATTTACAGTTGGTGAGTCAATCGCAACATTAACAGTTCCATAAAGAGAAAGCTTTACAATTCTATTAGCAGAGAACCTACTCTCAAATCTTAACTTCGTTACAGTTTTACAGTTCTTAAAGTTTATTCAGGATATCCACCAAAATCAAATACAGTACCTTGATCCCCGAGGTAGAGAGTTGAAGACTTACAGAGCTAGCCCCGAAGCCAAGAATCGCTTAGTCCCTTTAAGCAAGTCTATTATCCCACTTGAGAGTTCAATATTTATACCCTTTTTCCAGTAGTATTTCCTTTAAGGTTTTCTGCTGATGTAAGCTAATTATCTCCAGTCATTTTTCTGCTGACCCCTGCAGTTCTTAGTCACCTCAGCTGGTAGCACTACAGAACCATGTCTCTCCTCTAGGTGTGCTAAGCTTATCATAAAAAATGGTGTAATCAGCAGGTGCGCTTTACTTGGTATCATTTTTATGAAGGCAGATGTTTGTTACTTTTATGTGCTTCTTTACGATGTGTAAATTAGAACACCTTGTACCGGGTAACTATTGTCTTGTTCCCAAAGATTCAGACTTCAGGAGCCTTTAACCTTCTGTTTCAATAAGGTTATTGATTCAGTGTCAACAACTTATCTTATCTCAATAGCAGAATGCTATCACAGCTTTTTCATCGTTGGGTTTCTAGATTTCCAGACCCAGTTTGTCATGTTTTAATAAGGCCAGAATTATTTCATAGAATGGTGTATTTTTCTGAATAGGTTATTTGGCTTATTCCTTCACAAGCTTACCAAGTAGTCTTGAAACTGCGATTAGTTTATTTATCTATATATATATAAAAGGATATGTCTGTCTGTCTCTCTGTCTGTCTCTCTGTCTGTCTCTCTGTCTGGCTATACAATCAAAAGTTATAGATATGTTATATCAAAAGAAAGCTCATCATTAGGGGACTCTTGTAGGTGTATTTACTTTTTGCTCTGACAAAAATTGTGCCGACGGTCGGACAAAAATTGTGCCGACGGTATCCAAAAAACGTTCAAAATTCCTCTCATTATCCGCTTATTTGCATCGAGTGGGGGCGGGTTCATTGTGTGTGCGGGTCATCCTACAGTTGAGTGATGTGATGATTGACCAATCCTACAGTTCAGTGACCTGACGGTTGACCAATCGGTGCGTGTGTGGGTGGGCCTTATCATTCTGAACCGAGGTGAGTCGCCGCCATCTTGATTCCAAACTTTTCATTTATTTTTCCCGCTTTCTGCGTCTTTAAAAAAAAAAAGTTGCTTTTAAAACACATTGGCCTAGAAATTCAGTGCCCTTAGCGCCGAATTTGCGGCGCTAGAGGGCCTAGCGCTGCAATTGGCGCCGGTTCCTAAATTGCCTGGGGCCCTTCCGCGGCGGTAGACTGGTAGCGCTGCGCCGGCACCGATGACGTCATCGGTGTGCGCAGCGTCCCGGTTGCCGTGGTAACCCGGCCCCAAGCTGAAATTCAGTTGCGCCCGCCTCGCCCGTGGCAGGCGCAACTAAGACTCTGGCAACAGAGTCTTCCCCCAGTGTGCGCCGGCGCATAAAGGTGGAGCGGCGGCCGGCCGCGTTCCCGGCGGCCGCCTGCCCGCACCTCCCTTCCCGGACTCCTGCATTCCCCCCCCGCGGCCCTGATCAGTGTCTCATGCGAGCCCGGCACTTCCCCGAGGTGCCGGGCTCAGATGTCGGTTCAATCCGCCGGACAGTTGTCGGCTGCAGGCAGCTCCTCCTTAACAGGAGGAGGAGGCCTGCAGTTCCCCCGCCTGCCGCAGCGCATCGGGTGCCACAGCGGGGGATTAGCGCCGGGAAACCCAAGTTCACGCCCGTTTTGAGGCGCTAAAGGAGGGTTTTAGCGCCCGCCGCCGTCTGGGCCCGGCGCACCCGAATTTTCGTCGGGCGCTGCCGCATTACCGCTGGCGCAAACTTTCTGGCGCAACAGCCCTGGCAAGACCAGAACCCAATTTCTAGGCCATTGTTTTTTAAAAAAGTTAATTACTTTCTAAATCTTTTTTCTAATCTCATTAATTTTCCTACCTTTCCCCGTTTTTGCAGGTAGGCCTCGAAGCCTGGGCGTCTGTTGCCAGCCATGCTGGACCCTAGACAATTGTTTTGTGGCAAGCTCCTCCCACCCCTCACCCCCCCCCCCACCCCCCCGCTGGGCCCGATTCCGAACCAGCGGCCAGCCATCTTGGTAAAGGCTGGCTGGGCTCACTGCAAGTTCCTCGCGCTTCATTCACGCTCGTGCTGCATGGCGCACGCGCACCTCCACACACAGCGCGGCCAGAGGGAAGCGAGCAGGTTAGCGGGGGGGGCGGGGCTCGGGAGGGGAGGGGGAGCGGAGAGGGTTACCCCGGCAACCGGGCTCGCCAGCTGCAATCGGCCGTCTCAAGCCGCTCAGGCCCAGTCCCGGAGATCGGGAGGCGGAGAGGGGAGGAGGGTTACCAAGGCAACCGGGCCCGGCCAGCCGCAATCGGCCGTCTCAAGCCGCCTCAGGTGGGCGGGGCTCGGGCTGACCGGGGCGCTGCGCTCGGCATGTCAGTGCGTGGGGCGGCACGGAGCTCAGCAGAGCCATCGCCGGCAGAGGGGAGAGGGTCTGCTGGCTCCCCCCCTCCCTTTCTCCCCCCCTCCCTCCCCCACCCCTCCCCTCCTCTCTCCTCCCCCCCCTCTCCTCCTCCCCCCCTCTCCTCCTCCCCCCCCCCCTCCTCCCCCCCTCTCCTCCTCCCCCCCCTCTCCTCCTCCCCCCCCTCTCCTCCTCCCCCCCTCTCCTCCTCCCCCCCTCTCCTCCTCCCCCCCCTCTCCTCCTCCCCCCCTCTCCTCCTCCCCCCCCCCTCTCCTCCTCCCCCCCTCTCCTCCTCCCCCCCCCTCTCCTCCTCCCCCCTCTCCTCCTCCCACCTCTCTCCTCCCCCCTCCCCTTCCCCTTCCCCCTCTCCCCCTTCCACCCCCCTCCTCCCCCCTTCCTCTCAATTCAATTCAATTAAATTCAAATCGCTTTATTGGCATGACGAGGTACATCTTATGTTGCCAAAGCATCGAAAAACATTCATGGTTGAACACATAAATATAGATCTATCCATACAGTGTATAAACAGATATATCCCTGAGTGTATAAATATACATTCATATAATTTGTATATACTCTTTTCTTATATTTAGTGGTTGTCCCTCTGTTTATGGCAAGCTGTAACATAGTGTGCCGCTAAGGTTACACAATTTCTTTCTTCCCCTAGTAGGTATGGGAGTTTTTGGTCGTCATTCAAATTTCTGAATTCCGGGCATATTTTTGTGAATTTTGGGTAGAAATTCTCCCTTATGCCCTGATATTTTCTACAAGCTGTGAGGAAGTGCATCTCTGTCTCCACCACTCCCTGACTGCAGTGAGAGCATATCCTGTCCTCTCTTGGTAGCCGGGTCTGCCTGTGTCTACCTTTTTCGATCGCCAGGCTATGTTCACTAAGTCTGTACATTGTCAAGGTTTTTCTCAGTTTGCTATCCTTTACCATGGTCAGGTAATCAGCCATGTTGTATTGTCTGTTTAGGGCCAAGTAGCAATTGAGTTTGTTTTGGGTTTTTGCTGTTTCTGCCCAATATGACAGATATTTTTCCTTTTGCTTAGTGACGATTGTGTTGGGTCGAATTCTTTGTGTTACGCTGTCACTGTCCTGGGGCTGGTTATTGTTAGTAGTGTTAGTGGTTGCTTCACTGAGTCCCAGGACTAGTTGACTGAGGGTATTCTTCTTTATGGTCCTCTCTTGGCATTTCAGGGCTTCGTAATGATAGCAGTGGGGGTTGCTCATTTTTAGGTGTTTCCAAAATTTGGTGGCTCTTTTTTGGATAATGATTATTAATGGATATTGGCCTAGTTCTGCCCTGCATGCATTGTTTACGGTTTTCCTTTGAGTCCGGAGGATACTTTTACAGAATTC